>NW_027136955.1:0-300000 GCF_040869045.1 Eurosta solidaginis
CATACTAAATCGTTCCCGAGATGGTCGGGCTGGTGCCTTAGTTGTGCTTGATACTGGAAAATACCGGATCTGCATCCGGCAAAGAACCATCAACATCGATAACACTCCCCAAGGGCTTCGGGGAGTATCCTTATCGCTTCAACAACAACAACCGTCTAATTTTTGATCAGGCTCTAGCTAGCAGTTTGTAGTGGAAGTGACTGAAAAGCGGACTAGCTATCTTAAAATATGGATACATATTTTTCAAGGTATTGGACAATCCGTATTGGAAAGGAAAGGAAAAGAATGTAGGTCGAAGAAAGTATTGGTAATAAACTGAGACTGAAGCCAGAACCATGCCTGTAACCGAAACTGGGCCGATCCGAGCCATAACGAATTCGGAACCGAATTTAAATCTAGAAACGAAATCAGAAGCTAAAACGGATAACTGAAACCAGAACCAAATCTGAAACCTAGACCGATACCGGGATCGAAACACGAACACATAACAGAGCGAAACCATAACCAAACCAAGATCGGATGTGGAACCAAAACCCAAGCCAAGCCCCGTCAGAAACGAGAACTGAAACAATGACCGAACTCGAGTCAAACCCAAGACTGATATTGAAACCAAATAGGTAAATCAGAAATATAAGGGAGAAAATAAGTCATTAGCGAAACCCGAGCAGAAACGGAAACCATAGCGAAAACTGAAATCATAATCAAAGCTGAAACCAAAATTGATACTGACAAAATCGATTTCTCAGTCAAACATGAAATCGAAAGTGACCTTGGCCAAACTTAAATTGTATTTATTATTATCATTATTATAAGGCCTCGGTGTTGTTGATGTTGTTGTTGTAGCTATAAGGACACTGCCCGAAGGCCTTGGGGAGTGTTATCGAGATGATGGTCCCATGCCTAATGCAGATCTGGTACCAAGCCCGACCATCTCGGGAACGATTTGTTATGACCACATGCGACATTCTAGGCCATACAGCCCTACCACCCCCTACATCCATGAGGAGTTCGGGGTCGCCAGAGCCTCGGCTGTAAATGAAACAGGATTCGCCACAGATAGGTGAGGTTGACAATTGGGTGTTTGGAGAAGCTATATATTGCGCTGGCAACCTGTCTATTTGGTATATTAGTCGCCTCTTACGACAGGCATACCTACCGCGGGTATATTCTAACCCCCTAACCCGCCTCGATGCACTGCTATCTTTATTTTGATCCATCGTTCTTGACCTTTCAGTCAGTCTATTGCTCTGTGTGGAGGCTTTTAATGTATTTGAGTACCTCCTCAGATTTTTTAATCCATATCATGAAGGGATTAATTGTCACGCTACCTGCCTTGCCTTATCGCTTGTTGGTGGTGGCGAATTTCTGGATGATTACATCAAACTCTACTTGTACAAGGCTTATTTTCATGCAAGGCGAATCCATACCAGGTGGTGGCAAAGCGAATTCGACTAATTCGCCGTGCAGAAGAATGTCAAGTCAAAAGAAAATTTTTATTGATTTCGATTAACTGACATATTTTAGTACCACGCGTTGTATGGAAAATAATCTAGAAGAAGCAATCAGCAGTTGGCATAACAACAACTGGTACTGAATTCGCCTTGGTTTCATGTAACTTATTATTACACTTTACATATTTAACACTGAATACTTTCATATTTCATTTACCACAAAAGCTTTTGGAAATAGTTTAAATAATTTCGTAAACCTGTCGAGTTTATAGAAATTTTCCAATCATTACAAATTCAAGTCGAAAAGATTAAAATTCATTAATTTTACAAAAATTAGCTGTATTTGCAAAAATACTGGAATTTCTATTAACTCTATAGTTATTATTTAAATATTTCTAAGCCAAATCTAAATTAGTGTGTCCCAACGCCAAGAATAAGTTTTTCAACCATTAAAAAATTTAACGATAGTCATTAATGGAGATAATGAAACCGTCATTAACTTCACGCTCCACCACGAAAACCAATAAAGGCGTTTCCAAAACTGCAATCCACAAGACGAAAATTGGCAAATGCCAACGTCCCAGTGGAACAATACATCGTAATCCATATTTGAATTTTTTGAGCGATTTTCGTCAACGTAATACCGGACTCTCCGCTGTGGAAACAATTAAACGTGGCGCTAAAGAGTGGATGAGTATGGCAAAAGAGGATAAATTGCAATACATTGAAAAGGTTAGTAGACTTTATTTCAATTTAAAATGACGTACATTTGTAAGTATTTACAGTAAGCATTTTATGCACCTAAAAAGCGTAAGTCAGCACACTCCCCGAAGTCTTTGGGGACAAATTTTGCAGTTACAACAACAACATAAAATGTATAATGTAATATCGCAGTATTTGACTAAGCTCCTGTATTCAGTTATTTCTGCAACTGAATGTTCGGCTTTCTTTTTTTCTCTGACAGTCATTATGGAATACCTGAAAAACGCCAGTAGCCGAGCCACAGCGGCTCATCGCCAACCTCGTGTTCTTGTATATAACAACTCTTGGATCGAAAAAAATGTATATATATATGTATATGTGTATATATGGACTGTGTTGTGCAAAGGTTTATGACCGTTTTCCCCAGCGGGTTAGGGGGCCTGTCGTAAGAGGCGACTAAAATACTAAATTGAGGGGTTGTGTAGCGCAACCCTTTCAAGGTGTTGCCAGCGCAAAATATAGCTTATCCAACCCAATTGTCAACCTCACCTACCCGTGGCGAATCATGTTACTTTAACAGCGCGGCTCTGGAGACTCCAAGTTCCTCATGGATCTAGGGGGGCGGTATGGCCTAGAAGGTTTAATGTGGTCTACTAAATCGTTCCCGAGATGGTCGGGCTGGTGCCTTAGTGGTGCTTGATACTGGAAAGTACCGGATCTGCATCCGGCAAAGGACCATCAACATCGATAACACTCCCCAAGGGCTTCGGGGAGTATCCTTATCGCTTCAACAACAACAACCGTCTAATTTTTAATCAGGCTCTAGCTAGCAGTTTGTAGTGGAAGTGACTGAAAAGCGGACTAGCTATCTTAAAATATGGATACATATTTTTCAAGGTATTGGGCAATCCGTATTGGAAAGGAAAGGAAAAGAATGTAGGTCGAAGAAAGTATTGGTAATAAACTGAGACTGAAGCCAGAACCATGCCTGTAACCGGAACTGGGCCGATCCGAGCCATAACGAATTCGGAACCGAATTTAAATCTAGAAACGAAAGCAGAAGCTAAAACGGATAACTGAAACCAGAACCAAATCTGAAACCTAGACCGATACTTGGATCGAAACACGAACACATAACAGAGCGAAACCATAACCAAACCCAGATCGGATGTGGAACCAAAACCCAAGCCAAGCCCCGTCAGAAACGAGAACTGAAACAATGACCGAACTCGAGTCAAACCCAAGACTGATATTGAAACAAAATAGGTAAATCAGAAATATAAGGGAGAAAATAAGTCATTAGCGAAACCCGAGCAGAAACGGAAACCATAGCGAAAACTGAAATCATAATCAAAGTTGAAACCAAAATTGATACTGACAAAATCGATTTCTCAGTCAAACATGAAATTTAAATCTGAATCGAAAGTGACCTTGGCCAAACTTTAATTGTATTTATTATTATCATTATTATAAGGCCTCGGTGTTGTTGATGTTGTTGTTGTAGCTATGAGGACACTGCCCGAAGGCCTTGGGGAGTGTTATCGAGATGATGGTCCCATGCCTAATGCAGATCCGGTACCAAGCCCGACCATCTCGGGAACGATTTGTTATGACCACATGCGACATTGTAGGCCATACCGCCCTACCACCCCCTACATCCATGAGGAGTTCGGGGTCGCCAGAGCCTCGGCTGTAAATGAAACAGGATTCGCCACAGATAGGTGAGGTTGACAATTGGGTTTTTGGAAAAGCTATATATTGCGCTGGCAACCTGTCTATTTGGTATATTAGTCGCCTCTTACGACAGGCATACCTACCGCTGGTATATTCTAACCCCCTACCCCGCCTCGATGCACTGCTATCTTTATTTTGAACCATCGTTCTTGACCTTTCAGTCAGTCTATTGCTGTGTGTGGAGGCTTTTAATGTATTTGAGTACCTCCTCAGATTTTTTAATCCATATCATGAAGGGATTTAGAGTCACGCTACTAGATGGGAGAGTCTGCCTTGCCTTATCGCTTGTTGGTGGTGGCGAATTTCTGGATCATTACATCAAACTCTACTTGTACAAGGATTATTTTCATGCAAGGCGAATCCATACTAGGTGGTGGCAAAGCGAATTCGACTAATTCGCCGTGCAGAAGAATGTCAAGTCAAAAGAAAATTTTTATTGATTTCGATTAACTGACATATTTTAGTACCACGCGTTGTATGGAAAATAATCTAGAAGAAGCAATCAGCAGTTGGGATAACAACAACTGGTACTGAATTCGCCTTGGTTTCATGTAACTTATTATTACACTTTACATATTTAACACTGAATACTTTCATATTTCATTTACCACAAAAGCTTTTGGAAATGGTTTCAATAATTTCGTAAACCTGTTGAGTTTATAGAATTTTTCCAATCATTACAAATTCAAGTCGAAAAGATTAAAATTCATTAATTTTACAAAAATTAGCTGTATTTGCAAAAACACTGGAATTTCATTTAACTCTATAGTTATTATTTAAATATTACTAAGCCAAATCTAAATTAGTGCGTCCCAACGCAAAGAATAATTTTTTTAACCATTAAAAAATTTAACGATAGTCATTAAAGGAGATAATGAAACCGTCATTAACATCACGCTCCACCACGAAAACCAATAAAGGCGTTTCCAATCCACAAGACGAAAATTGGCAAATGCCAACGTCCCAGTGGAACAATACATCGTAATCCATATTTGAATTTTTTGAGCGATTTTCGTCAACGTAATACAGGACTCTCCGCTGTGGAAACAATTAAACGTGGCGCTAAAGGTGGATGAGTATGGCAAAAGAGGATAAATTGCAATACATTGAAAAGGTTAGTAGACTTTATTTCAATTTAAAATGACGTACATTTGTAAGTATTTACAGTAAGCATTTTATGCACCTAAAAAGCGTAAGTCAGCACACTCCCCTAAGTCTTTGGGGACAAATTTTGCAGTTCCAACAACAACATAAAATGTATAATGTAATATCGCAGTATTTTGACCTGTATTCAGTTAGTTCTGCAACCGAATGTTCGGCTTTCTTTTTTTTTCTGACAGTCATTATGGAATACCTGAAAAACGCCAGTAGCCGAGCCACAGCGGCTCATCGCCAACCTCGTGTTCTTGTATATAACAACTCTTGGATCGAAAAAAATGTATATATATATGTATATGTGTATATATGGACTGTGTTGTGCAAAGGTTTATGACCGTTTTCCCCAGCGAGTTAGGGGGCCTGTCGTAAGAGGCGACTAAAATATTAAATTGAGGGGTTGTGTAGCGCAACCCTTTCAAGGTGTTGCCAGCGCAAAATATAGCTTATCCAACCCAATTGTCAACCTCACCTACCCGTGGCGAATCATGTTACTTTAACAGCGCGGCTCTGGAGACTCCAAGTTCCTCATGGATCTAGGGGGGCGGTATGGCCTGGAAGGTTTAATGTGGTCATACTAAATCGTTCCCGAGATGGTCGGGCTGGTGCCTTAGTGGTGCTTGATACTGGAAAGTACCGGATCTGCATTCGGCAAAGGACCATCAACATCGATAACACTCCCCAAGGGCTTCGGGGAGTATCCTTATCGCTTCAACAACAACAACGGTCTAATTTTTGATCAGGCTCTAGCTAGCAGTTTTTAGTGGAAGTGACTGAAAAGCGGACTAGCTATCTTAAAATATGGATACATATTTTTCAAGGTATTGGGCAATCCGTATTGGGAAGGAAAGGAAAAGAATGTAGGTCGAAGGAAGTATTGGCAATAAACTGAGACTGAAGCCAGAACCATGCCTGTAACCGAAACTGGGCCGATCCGAGCCATAACGAATTCGGAACCGAATTTAAATCTAGAAACGAAAGCAGAAGCTAAAACGGATAACTGAAACCAGAACCAAATCTGAAACCTAGACCGATACCGGGATCGAAACACGAACACATAACAGAGCGAAACCATAACCAAACCCAGATCGGATGTGGAACCAAAACCCAAGCCAAGCCCCGTCAGAAACGAGAACTGAAACAATGACCGAACTCGAGTCAAACCCAAGACTGATATTGAAACAAAATAGGTAAATCAGAAATATAAGGGAGAAAATAAGTCATTAGCGAAACCCGAGCAGAAACGGAAACCATAGCGAAAACTGAAATCATAATCAAAATTGAAACCAAAATTGATACTGACAAAATCGATTTCTCAGTCAAACATGCAATTTAAATCTGAATCGAAAGTGACCTTGGCCAAACTTAAATTGTATTTATTATTATCATTATTATAAGGCCTCGGTGTTGTTGATGTTGTTGTTGTAGCTATAAGGACACTGCCCGAAGGCCTTGGGGAGTGTTATCGAGATGATGGTCCCATGCATAATGCAGATCCGGTACCAAGCCCGACCATCTCGGGAACGATTTGTTATGACCACATGCGACATTCTAGGCCATACCGCCCTACCACCCCCTACATCCATGAGGAGTTCGGGGTCGCCAGAGCCTCGGCTGTAAATGAAACAGGATTCGCCACAGATAGGTGAGGTTGACAATTGGGTTTTTGAGAAGCTATATATTGCGCTGGCAACCTGTCTATTTGGTATATTATTCGCCTCTTACGACAGGCATACCTACCGCGGGTATATTCTAACCCCCTAACCCGCCTCGATGCACTGCTATCTTTATTTTGATCCATCATTCTTGACCTTTCAGTCAGTCTATTGCTGTGTGTGGAGGCTTTTAATGTATTTGAGTACCTCCTCAGATTTTTTAATCCATATCATGAAGGGATTAAGAGTCACGCTACTAGATGGGAGAGTCTGCCTTGCCTTATCGCTTGTTGGTGGTGGCGAATTTCTGGATCATTACATCAAACTCTACTTGTACAAGGCTTATTTTCATGCAAGGCGAATCCATACCAGGTGGTGGCAAAGCGAATTCGACTAATTCGCCGTGCAGAAGAATGTCAAGTCAAAAGAAAATTTTTATTGATTTCGATTAACTGACATATTTTAGTACCACGCGTTGTATGGAAAATAATCTAGAAGAAGCAATCAGCAGTTGGGATAACAACAACTGGTACTGAATTCGCCTTGGTTTCATGTAACTTATTATTACACTTTACATATTTAACACTGAATACTTTCATATTTCATTTACCACAAAAGCTTTTGGAAATAGTTTCAATAATTTCGTAAACCTGTCGAGTTTATAGAATTTTTCCAATCATTACAAATTCAAGTCGAAAAGATTAAAATTCATTAATTTTACAAAAATTAGCTGTATTTGCAAAAACACTGGAATTTCATTTAACTCTATAGTTATTATTTAAATATTACTAAGCCAAATCTAAATTAGTGCGTCCCAACGCAAAGAATAATTTTTTTAACCATTAAAAAATTTAACGATAGTCATTAAAGGAGATAATGAAACCGTCGTTAACTTCATGCTCCACCACGAAAACCAATAAAGGCGTTTCCAAAACTGCAATCCACAAGACGAAAATTGGCAAATGCCAACGTCCCAGTGGAACAATACATCGTAATCCATATTTGAATTTTTTGAGCGATTTTCGTCAACGTAATACAGGACTCTCCGCTGTGGAAACAATTAAACGTGGCGCTAAAGAGTGGATGAGTATGGCAAAAGAGGATAAATTGCAATACATTGAAAAGGTTAGTAGACTTTATTTCAATTTAAAATGACGTACATTTGTAAGTATTTACAGTAAGCATTTTATGCACCTAAAAAGCGTAAGTCAGCACACTCCCCTAAGTCTTTGGGGACAAATTTTGCAGTTACAACAACAACATAAAATATATAATGTAATATCGCAGTATTTGACTAAGCTCCTGTATTCAGTTATTTCTGCAACTGAATGTTCGGCTTTCTTTTTTTCTCTGACAGTCATTATGGAATACCTGAAAAACGCCAGTAGCCGAGCCACAGCGGCTCATCGCCAACCTCGTGTTCCTGTATATAACAACTCTTGGATCGAAAAAATTGTATATATATATGTATATGTGTATATATGGACTGTGTTGTGCAAAGGTTTATGACCGTTTTCCCCAGCGGGTTAGGGGGCCTGTCGTAAGAGGCGACTAAAATACTAAATTGAGGGGTTGTGTAGCGCAACCCTTTCAAGGTGTTGCCAGCGCAAAATACAGCTAATCCAACCCAATTGTCAACCTCACCTACCCGTGGCGAATCATGTTACTTTAACAGCGCGGCTCTGGAGACTCCAAGTTCCTCATGGATCTAGGGGGGCGGTATGGCCTGGAAGGTTTAATGTGGTCATACTAAATCGTTCCCGAGATGGTCGGGCTGGTGCCTTAGTGGTGCTTGATACTGGAAAGTACCGGATCTGCATCCGGCAAAGGACCATCAACATCGATAACACTCCCCAAGGGCTTCGGGGAGTATCCTTATCGCTTCAACAACAACAACCGTCTAATTTTTGATCAGGCTCTAGCTAGCAGTTTGTAGTGGAAGTGACTGAAAAGCGGACTAGCTATCTTAAAATATGGATACATATTTTTCAAGGTATTGGGCAATCCGTATTGGAAAGGAAAGGAAAAGAATGTAGGTCGAAGAAAGTATTGGTAATAAACTGAGACTGAAGCCAGAACCATGCCTGTAACCGAAACTGGGCCGATCCGAGCCATAACGAATTCGGAACCGAATTTAAATCTAGAAACGAAAGCAGAAGCTAAAACGGATAACTGAAACCAGAACCAAATCTGAAACCTAGACCGATACCGGGATCGAAACACGAACACATAACAGAGCGAAACCATAACCAAACCCAGATCGGATGTGGAACCAAAACCCAAGCCAAGCCCCGTCAGAAACGAGAACTGAAACAATGACCGAACTCGAGTCAAACCCAAGACTGATATTGAAACAAAATAGGTAAATCAGAAATATAAGGGAGAAAATAAGTCATTAGCGAAACCCGAGCAGAAACGGAAACCATAGCGAAAACTGAAATCATAATCAAAGTTGAAACCAAAATTGATACTGACAAAATCGATTTCTCAGTCAAACATGAAATTTAAATCTGAATCGAAAGTGACCTTGGCCAAACTTAAATTGTATTTATTATTATCATTATTATAAGGCCTCGGTGTTGTTGATGTTGTTGTTGTAGCTATAAGGACACTGCCCGAAGGCCTTGGGGAGTGTTATCGAGATGATGGTCCCATGCCTAATGCAGATCCGGTACCAAGCCCGACCATCTCGGGAACGATTTGTTATGACCACATGCGACATTCTAGGCCATACCGCCCTACCACCCCATACATCCATGAGGAGTTCGGGGTCGCCAGAGCCTCAGCTGTAAATGAAACAGGATTCGCCACAGATAGGTGAGGTTGACAATTGGGTTTTTGGAGAAGCTATATATTGCGCTGGCAACCTGTCTATTTGGTATATTAGTCGCCTCTTACGACAGGCATACCTACCGCGGGTATATTCTAACCCCCTAACCCGCCTCGATGCACTGCTATCTTTATTTTGATCCATCGTTCTTGACCTTTTAGTCAGTCTATTGCTGTGTGTGGAGGCTTTTAATGTATTTGAGTACCTCCTCAGATTTTTTAGTCCATATCATGAAGGGATTAAGAGTCACGCTACTAGATGGGAGAGTCTGCCTTGCCTTATCGCTTGTTGGTGGTGGCGAATTTCTGGATCATTACATCAAACTCTACTTGTACAAGGCTTATTTTCATGCAAGGCGAATCCATACCAGGTGGTGGCAAAGCGAATTCGACTAATTCGCCGTGCAGAAGAATGTCAAGTCAAAAGAAAATTTTTATTGATTTCGATTAACTGACATATTTTAGTACCACGCGTTGTATGGAAAATAATCTAGAAGAAGCAATCAGCAGTTGGGATAACAACAACTGGTACTGAATTCGCCTTGGTTTCATGTAACTTATTATTACACTTTACATATTTAACACTGAATACTTTCATATTTCATTTACCACAAAAGCTTTTGGAAATAGTTTCAATAATTTCGTAAACCTGTCGAGTTTATAGAATTCTTCCAATCATTACAAATTCAAGTCGAAAAGATTAAAATTCATTAATTTTACAAAAATTAGCTGTATTTGCAAAAACACTGGAATTTCATTTAACTCTATAGTTATTATTTAAATATTACTAAGCCAAATCTAAATTAGTGCGTCCCAACGCAAAGAATAATTTTTTTAACCATTAAAAAATTTAACGATAGTCATTAATGGAGATAATGAAACCGTCATTAACTTCACGCTCCACCACGAAAACCAATAAAGGCGTTTCAAAACTGCAATCCACAAGACGAAAATTGGCAAATGCCAACGTCCCAGTGGAACAATACATCGTAATCCATATTTGAATTTTTTGAGCGATTTTCGTCAACGCAATACAGGACTCTCCGCTGTGGAAACAATTAAACGTGGCGCTAAAGAGTGGATGAGTATGGCAAAAGAGGATAAATTGCAATACATTGAAAAGGTTAGTAGACTTTATTTCAATTTAAAATGACGTACATTTGTAAGTATTTACAGTAAGCATTTTATGCACCTAAAAAGCGTAAGTCAGCACACTCCCCTAAGTCTTTGGGGACAAATTTTGCAGTTACAACAACAACATAAAATGCATAATGTAATATCGCAGTATTTGACTAAGCTCCTGTATTCAGTTATTTCTGCAACTGAATGTTCGGCTTTCTTTTTTTCTCTGACAGTCATTATGGAATACCTGAAAAACGCCAGTAGCCGAGCCACAGCGGCTCATCGCCAACCTCGTGTTCTTGTATATAACAACTCTTCGATCGAAAAAATTGTATATATATATGTATATGTGTATATATGGACTGTGTTGTGCAAAGGTTTATGACCGTTTTCCCCAGCGGGTTAGGGGGCCTGTCGTAAGAGGCGACTAAAATACTAAATTGAGGGGTTGTGTAGCGCAACCCTTTTAAGGTGTTGCCAGCGCAAAATATAGCTTATCCAACCCAATTGTCAACCTCACCTACCCGTGGCGAATCATGTTACTTTAACAGCGCGGCTCTGGAGACTCCAAGTTCCTCATGGATCTAGGGGGGCGGTATGGCCTGGAAGGTTTAATGTGGTCATACTAAATCGTTCCCGAGATGGTCGGGCTGGTGCCTTAGTGGTGCTTGATACTGGAAAGTACCGGATCTGCATCCGGCAAAGGACCATCAACATCGATAACACTCCCCAAGGGCTTCGGGGAGTATCCTTATCGCTTCAACAACAACAACCGTCAAATTTTTGATCAGGCTCTAGCAAGCAGTTTGTAGTGGAAGTGACTGAAAAGCGGACTAGCTATCTTAAAATATGGATACATATTTTTCAAGGTATTGGGCAATCCGTATTGGAAAGGAAAAGAATGTAGGTCGAGGAAAGTATTGGTAATAAACTGAGACTGAAGCCAGAACCATACCTATAACCGGAACTGGGCCGATCCGAGCCATAACGAATTCGGAACCGAATTTAAATCTAGAAACGAAAGCAGAAGCTAAAACGGATAACTGAAACCAGAACCAAAGCTGAAACCTAGACCGATACCGGGATCGAAACACGAACACATAACAGAGCGAAACTATAACCAAACCCAGATCGGATGTGGAACCAAAACCCAAGCCAAGCCCCGTCAGAAACGAGAACTGAATCAATGACCGAACTCGAGTCAAACCCAAGACAGATATTGAAACAAAATAGGTAAATCAGAAATATAAGGGAGAAAATAAGTCATTAGCGAAACCCGAGCAGAAACGGAAACCATAGCGAAATCTGAAATCATAATCAAAGTTGAAACCAAAATTGATACTGACAAAATCGATTTCTCAGTCAAACATGAAATTTAAATCTGAATCGAAAGTGACCTTGGCCAAACTTAAATTGTATTTATTATTATCATTATTATAAGGCCTCGGTGTTGTTGATGTTGTTGTTGTAGCTATAAGGACACTGCCCGAAGGCCTTGGGGAGTGTTATCGAGATGATGGTCCCATGCCTAATGCAGATCCGGTACCAAGCCCGACCATCTCGGGAACGATTTGTTATGACCACATGCGACATTCTAGGCCATACCGCCCTACCACCCCCTACATCCATGAGGAGTTCGGGGTCGCCAGAGCCTCGGCTGTAAATGAAACAGGATTCGCCACAGATAGGTGAGGTTGACAATTGGGTTTTTGAAGAAGCTATATATTGCGCTGGCAACCTGTCTATTTGGTATATTAGTCGCCTCTTACGACGGGCATACCTACCGCGGGTATATTCTAACCCCCTAACCCGCCTCGATGCACTGCTATCTTTATTTTGATCCATCGTTCTTGACCTTTCAGTCAGTCTATAGCTGTGTGTGGAGGCTTTTAATGTATTTGAGTACCTCCTCAGATTTTTTAATCCATATCATGAAGGGATTAAGAGTCACGCTACTAGATGGGAGAGTCTGCCTTGCCTTATCGCTTGTTGGTGGTGGCGAATTTCTGGATCATTACATCAAACTCTACTTGTACAAGGCTTATTTTCATGCAAGGCGAATCCATACCAGGTGGTGGCAAAGCGAATTCGACTAATTCGCCGTGCAGAAGAATGTCAAGTCAAAAGAAAATTTTTATTGATTTCGATTAACTGACATATTTTAGTACCACGCGTTGTATGGAAAATAATCTAGAAGAAGCAATCAGCAGTTGGGATAACAACAACTGGTACTGAATTCGCCTTGGTTTCATGTAACTTATTATTACACTTTACATATTTAACACTTAATACTTTCATATTTCATTTACCACAAAAGCTTTTGGAAATAGTTTCAATAATTTCGTAAACCTGTCGAGTTTATAGAATTTTTCCAATCATTACAAATTCAAGTCGAAAAGATTAAAATTCATTAATTTTACAAAAATTAGCTGTATTTGCAAAAACACTGGAATTTCTATTAACTCTATAGTTATTATTTAAATATTACTAAGCCAAATCTAAATTAGTGCGTCCCAACGCAAAGAATAATTTTTTTAACCATTAAAAAATTTAACGATAGTCATTAATGGAGATAATGAAACCGTCATTAACTTCACGCTCCACCACGAAAACCAATAAAGGCGTTTCCAAAACTGCAATCCACAAGACGAAAATTGGCAAATGCCAACGTCCCAGTGGAACAATACATCGTAATCCATATTTGAATTTTTTGAGCGATTTTCGTCAACGTAATACAGGACTCTCCGCTGTGGAAACAATTAAACGTGGCGCTAAAGAGTGGATGAGTATGGCAAAAGAGGATAAATTGCAATACATTGAAAAGGTTAGTAGACTTTATTTCAATTTAAAATGACGTACATTTGTAAGTATTTACAGTAAGCATTTTATGCACCTAAAAAGCGTAAGTCAGCACACTCCCCTAAGTCTTTGGGGACAAATTTTGCAGTTACAACAACAACATAAAATGTATAATGTAATATCGCAGTATTTGACTAAGCTCCTGTATTCAGTTATTTCTGCAACTGAATGTTCGGCTTTCTTTTTTTCTCTGACAGTCATTATGGAATACCTGAAAAATGCCAGTAGCCGAGCCACAGCGGCTCATCGCCAACCTCGTGTTCTTGTATATAACAACTCTTGGATCGAAAAAAATGTATATATATCTGTATATGTGTATATATGGACTGTGTTGTGCAAAGGTTTATGACCGTTTTCCCCAGCGGGTTAGGGGGCCTGTCGTAAGAGGCGACTAAAATACTAAATTGAGGGGTTGTGTAGCGCAACCCTTTCAAGGTGTTGCCAGCGCAAAATATAGCTTATCCAACCCAATTGTCAACCTCACCTACCCGTGGCGAATCATGTTACTTTAACAGCGCGGCTATGGAGACTCCAAGTTCCTCATGGATCTAGGGGGGCGGTAGGCCTGGAAGGTTTAATGTGGTCATACTAAATCGTTCCCGAGATGGTCGGGCTGGTGCCTTAGTGGTGCTTGATACTGGAAAGTACCGGATCTGCATCCGACAAAGGACCATCAACATCGATAACACTCCCCAAGGGCTTCGGGGAGTATCCTTATCGCTTCAACAACAACAACCGTCTAATTTTTGATCAGGCTCTAGCTAGCAGTTTGTAGTGGAAGTGACTGAAAAGCGGACTAGCTATCTTAAAATATGGATACATATTTTTCAAGGTATTGGGCAATCCGTATTGGAAAGGAAAGGAAAAGAATGTAGGTCGAAGAAAGTATTGGTAATAAACTGAGACTGAAGCCAGAACCATGCCTGTAACCGAAACTGGGCCGATCCGAGCCATAACGAATTCGGAACCGAATTTAAATCTAGAAACGAAAGCAGAAGCTAAAACGGATAACTGAAACCAGAACCAAACCTGAAACCTAGACCGATACCGGGATCGAAACACGAACACATAACAGAGCGAAACCATAACCAAACCCAGATCGGATGTGGAACCAAAACCCAAGCCAAGCCCCGTCAGAAACGAGAACTGAAACAATGACCGAACTCGAGTCAAACCCAAGACTGATATTGAAACAAAATAGGTAAATCAGAAATATAAGGGAGAAAATAAGTCATTAGCGAAACCCGAGCAGAAACGGAAACCATAGCGAAATCTGAAATCATAATCAAAGTTGAAACCAAAATTGATACTGACAAAATCGATTTCTCAGTCAAACATGAAATTTAAATCTGAATCGAAAGTGACCTTGGCCAAACTTAAATTGTATTTATTATTATCATTATTATAAGGCCTCGGTGTTGTTGATGTTGTTGTTGTAGCTATAAGGACACTGCCCGAAGGCCTTGGGGAGTGTTATCGAGATGATGGTCCCATGCCTAATGCAGATCCGGTACCAAGCACGACCATCTCGGGAACGATTTGTTATGACCACATGCGACATTCTAGGCCATACCGCCCTACCACCCCCTACATCCATGAGGAGTTCGGGGTCGCCAGAGCCTCGGCTGTAAATGAAACAGGATTCGCCACAGATAGGTGAGGTTGACAATTGGGTTTTTGGAGAAGCTATATATTGCGCTGGCAACCTGTCTATTTGGTATATTAGTCGCCTCTTACGACAGGCATACCTACCGCGGGTATATTCTAACCCCCTAACCCGCCTCGATGCACTGCTATCTTTATTTTGATCCATCGTTCTTGACCTTTCAGTCAGTCTATTGCTGTGTGTGGAGGCTTTTAATGTATTTGAGTACCTCCTCAGATTTTTTAATCCATATCATGAAGGGATTAAGAGTCACGCTACTAGATGGGAGAGTCTGCCTTGCCTTATCGCATGTTGGTGGTGGCGAATTTCTGGATCATTACATCAAACTCTACTTGTACAAGGCTTATTTTCATGCAAGGCGAATCCATACCAGGTGGTGGCAAAGCGAATTCGACTAATTCGCTATGCAGAAAAATGTCAAGTCAAAAGAAAATTTTTATTGATTTCGATTAACTGACATATTTTAGTACCACGAGTTGTATGGAAAATAATCTAGAAGAAGCAATCAGCAGTTGGGATAACAACAACTGGTACTGAATTCGCCTTGGTTTCATGTAACTTATTATTACACTTTACATATTTAACACTGAATACTTTCATATTTCATTTACCACAAAAGCTTTTGGAAATAGTTTCAATAATTTCGTAAAGCTGTCGAGTTTATAGAATTTTTCCAATCATTACAAATTCAAGTCGAAAAGATTAAAATTCATTAATTTTACAAAAATTAGCTGTATTTGCAAAAACACTGGAATTTCTATTAACTCTATAGTTATTATTTAAATATTACTAAGCCAAATCTAAATTAGTGCGTCCCAACGCAAAGAATAATTTTTTTAACCATTAAAAAATTTAACGATAGTCATTAATGGAGATAATGAAACCGTCATTAACTTCACGCTCCACCACGAAAACCAATAAAGGCGTTTCCAAAACTGCAATCCACAAGACGAAAATTGGCAAATGCCAACGTCCCAGTGGAACAATACATCGTAATCCATATTTGAATTTTTTGAGCGATTTTCGTCAACGTAATACAGGACTCTCCGCTGTGGAAACAATTAAACGTGGCGCTAAAGAGTGGATGAGTATGGCAAAAGAGGATAAATTGCAATACATTGAAAAGGTTAGTAGACTTTATTTTAATTTAAAATGACGTACATTTGTAAGTATTTACAGTAAGCATTTTATGCGCCTAAAAAGCGTAAGTCAGCACACTCCCCTAAGTCTTTGGGGACAAATTTTGCAGTTACAACAACAACATAAAATGTATAATGTAATATCGCAGTATTTGACTAAGCTCCTGTATTCAGTTATTTCTGCAACTGAATGTTCGGCTTTATTTTTTTCTCTGACAGTCATTATGGAATACCTGAAAAACGCCAGTAGCCGAGCCACAGCGGCTCATCGCCAACCTCGTGTTCTTGTATATAACAACTCTTGGATCGAAAAAAATGTATATATATATGTATATGTGTATATATGGACTGTGTTGTGTAAAGATTTATGACCGTTTTCCCCAGCGGGTTAGGGGGCCTGTCGTAAGAGGCGACTAAAATACTAAATTGAGGGGTTGTGTATCGCAACCCTTTCAAGGTGTTGCCAGCGCAAAATATAGATTATCCAACCCAATTGTCAACCTCACCTACCCGTGGCGAATCATGTTACTTTAACAGCGCGGCTCTGGAGACTCCAAGTTCCTCATGGATCTAGGGGGGCGGTATGGCCTGGAAGGTTTAATGTGGTCATACTAAATCGTTCCCGAGATGGTCGGGCTGGTGCCTTGGTGGTGCTTGATACTGGAAAGTACCGGATCTGCATCCGGCAAAGGACCATCAACATCGATAACACTCCCCAAAGGCTTCGGGGAGTATCCTTATCGCTACAACAACAACAACCGTCTAATTTTTAATCAGGCTCTAGCTAGCAGTTTGTAGTGGAACTGACTGAAAAGCGGACTAGCTATCTTAAAATATGGATACATATTTTTCAAGGTATTGGGCAATCCGTATTGGAAAGGAAAGGAAAAGAATGTAGGTCGAAGAAAGTATTGGTAATAAACTGAGACTGAAGCCATAACCATGCCTGTAACCGGAACTGGGCCGATCCGAGCCATAACGAATTTGGAACCGAATTTAAATCTAGAAACGAAAGCAGAAGCTAAAACGGATAACTGAAACCAGAACCAAATCTGAAACCTAGACCGATACCGGGATCGAAACACGAACACATAACAGAGCGAAACCATAACCAAACCCAGATCGGATGTGGAACCAAAACCCAAGCCAAGCCCCGTCAGAAACGAGAACTGAAACAATGACCGAACTCGAGTCACACCCAAGACTGATATTGAAACAAAATAGGTAAATCAGAAATATAAGGGAGAAAATAAGTCATTAGCGAAACCCGAGCAGAAACGGAAACCATAGCGAAAACTGAAATCATAATTAAAGTTGAAACCAAAATTGATACTGACAAAATCGATTTCTCAGTCAAACATGAAATTTAAATCTGAATCGAAAGTGACCTTGGCCAAACTTTAATTGTATTTATTATTATCATTATTATAAGGCCTCGGTGTTGTTGATGTTGTTGTTATAGCTATAAGGACACTGCCCGAAGGCCTTGGGGAGTGTTATCGAGATGATGGTCCCATGCCTAATGCAGATCCGGTACCAAGCCCGACCATCTCGGGAACGATTTGTTATGACCACATGCGACATTCTAGGCCATACCGCCCTACCACCCCCTACATCCATGAGGAGTTCGGGGTCGCCAGAGCCTCGGCTGTAAATGAAACAGGATTCGCCACAGATAGGTGAGGTTGACAATTGGGTTTTTGGAGAAGCTATATATTGCGCTGGCAATCTGTCTATTTGGTATATTAGTCGCCTCTTACAACAGGCATACCTACCGCTGGTATATTCTAACCCCCTAACCCGCCTCGATGCACTGCTATCTTTATTTTGATCCATCGTTCTTGACCTTTCAGTCAGTCTATTGCTGTGTGTGGAGGCTTTTAATGTATTTGAGTACCTCCTCAGATTTTTTAATCCATATCATGAAGGGATTAAGAGTCACGCTACTAGATGGGAGAGTCTGCCTTGCCTTATCGCTTGTTGGTGGTGGCGAATTTCTGGATCATTACATCAAACTCTACTTTTACAAGGCTTATTTTCATGCAAGGCGAATCCATACCAGGTGGTGGCAAAGCGAATTCGACTAATTCGCCGTGCAGAAGAATGTCAAGTCAAAAGAAAATTTTTATTGATTTCGATTAACTGACATATTTTAGTACCACGCGTTGTATGGAAAATAATCTAGAAGAAGCAATCAGCAGTTGGGATAACAACAACTGGTACTGAATTCGCCTTGGTTTCATGTAACTTATTATTACACTTTACATATTTAACACTGAATACTTTCATATTTCATTTACCACAAAAGCTTTTGGAAATAGTTTCAATAATTTCGTAAACCTGTCGAGTTTATAGAATTTTTCCAATCATTACAAATTCAAGTCGAAAAGATTAAAATTCATTAATTTTACAAAAATTAGCTGTATTTGCAAAAACACTGGAATTTCTATTAACTCTATATTTATTATTTAAATATTACTAAGCCAAATCTAAATTAGTGCGTCCCAACGCAAAGAATAATTTTTTTAACCATTAAAAAATTTAACGATAGTCATTAATGGAGATAAACCAATAAAGGCGTTTCCAAAACTGCAATCCACAAGACGAAAATTGGCAAATGCCAACGTCCCAGTGGAACAATACATCGTAATCCATATTTGAATTTTTTGAGCGATTTTCGTCAACGTAATACAGGACTCTCCGCTGTGGAAACAATTAAACGTGGCGCTAAAGAGTGGATGAGTATGGCAAACGAGGATAAATTGCAATACATTGAAAAGGTTAGTAGACTTTATTTCAATTTAAAATGACGTACATTTGTAAGTATTTACAGTAAGCATTTTATGCACCTAAAAAGCGTAAGTCAGCACACTCCCCTAAGTCTTTGGGGACAAATTTTGTAGTTACAACAACAACATAAAATGTATAATGTAATATCGCAGTATTTGACTAAGCTCCTGTATTCAGTTATTTCTGCAACTGAATGTTCGGCTTTCTTTTTTTCTCTGACAGTCATTATGGAATACCTGAAAAACGCCAGTAGCCGAGCCACAGCGGCTTATCGCCAACCTCGTGTTCTTGTATATAACAACTCTTGGATCGAAAAAAATGTATATATATATGTATATGTGTATATATGGACTGTGTTGTGCAAAGGTTTATGACCGTTTTCCCCAGCGGGTTAGGGGGCCTGTCGTAAGAGGCGACTAAAATACTAAATTGAGGGGTTGCGTAGCGCAACCCTTTCAAGGTGTTGCCAGCGCAAAATATAGCTTATCCAACCCAATTGTCAACCTCACCTACCCGTGGCGAATCATGTTACTTTAACAGCGCGGCTCTGGAGACTCCAAGTTCCTAATGGATCTAGGGGGGCGGTATGGCCTGGAAGGTTTAATGTGGTCATACTAAATCGTTCCCGAGATGGTCGGGTTGGTGCCTTAGTGGTGCTTGATACTGGAAAGTACCGGATCTGCATCCGGCAAAGGACCATCAACATCGATAACACTCCCCAAGGGCTTCGGGGAGTATCCTTATCGCTTCAACAACAACAACCGTCTAATTTTTGATCAGGCTCTAGCTAGCAGTTTGTAGTGGAAGTGACTGAAAAGCGGACTAGCTATCTTAAAATATGGATACATATTTTTCAAGGTATTGGGCAATCCGTATTGGAAAGGAAAGGAAAAGAATGTAGGTCGAAGAAAGTATTGGTAATAAACTGAGACTGAAGCCAGAACCATGCCTGTAACCAAAACTGGGCCGATCCGAGCCATAACGAATTCGGAACCGAATTTAAATCTAGAAACCAAAGCAGAAGCTAAAACGGATAACTGAAACCAGAACCAAATCTGAAACCTAGACCGATACCGGGATCGAAACACGAACACATAACAGAGCGAAACCATAACCAAACCCAGATCGGATGTGGAACCAAAACCCAAGCTAAGCCCCGTCAGAAACGAGAACTGAAACAATGACCGAACTCGAGTCAAACCCAAGACTGATATTGAAACAAAATAGGTAAATCAGAAATATAAGGGAGAAAATAAGTCATTGGCGAAACCCGAGCAGAAACGGAAACCATAGCGAAAACTGAAATCATAATCAAAGTTGAAACCAAAATTGATACTGACAAAATCGATTTCTCAGTCAAACATGAAATTTAAATCTGAATCGAAAGTGACCTTGGCCAAACTTAAATTGTATTTATTATTATTATTATTATAAGGCCTCGGTGTTGTTGATGTTGTTGTTGTAGCTATAAGGACACTGCCCGAAGGCCTTGGGGAGTGTTATCGAGATGATGGTCCCATGCCTAATGCAGATCCGGTACCAAGCCCGACCATCGCGGGAACGATTTGTTATGACCACATGCGACATTCTAGGCCATACCGCCCTACCACCCCCTACATCCATGAGGAGTTCGGGGTCGCCAGAGCCTCGGCTGTAAATGAAACAGGATTCGCCACAGATAGGTGAGGTTGACAATTGGGTTTTTGGAGAAGCTATATATTGCGTTGGCAACCTGTCTATTTGGTATATTAGTCGCCTCTTACGACAGGCATACCTACCGCGGGTATATTCTAACCCCCTAACCCGCCTCGATGCACTGCTATCTTTATTTTGATCCATCGTTCTTGACCTTTCAGTCAGTCTATTGCTGTGTGTGGAGGCTTTTGATGTATTTGAGTACCTCCTCAGATTTTTTAATCCATATCATGAAGGGATTAAGAGTCACGCTACTAGATGGGAGAGTCTGCCTTGCCTTATCGCTTGTTGGTGGTGGCGAATTTCTGGATCATTACATCAAACTCTACTTGTACAAGGCTTATTTTCATGCAAGGCGAATCCATACCAGGTGGTGGCAAAGCGAATTCGACTAATTCGCCGTGCAGAAGAATGTCAAGTCAAAAGAAAATTTTTATTGATTTCGATTAACTGACATATTTTAGTACCACGCGTTGTATGGAAAATAATCTAGAAGAAGCAATCAGCAGTTGGGATAACAACAACTGGTACTCAATTCGCCTTGGTTTCATGTAACTTATTATTACACTTTACATATTTACAACAAAAATCCAGCATTATCAGTGATTTGCACCAGATGGCGCAACACTGAATAAATATAGTTGGTAAAAAGGAATAGAAGTAGCAAATTTGCCAGTCAAACAAACCACCGCTGTATAGCTAAATGGTTAGCGCAGCATGCCTAAAGCGTACTGATGATGAAGGCTTAGCACCCTTCGAAATGGAGCTATCTGCGCAGCTATGGCAGGTTGTCTGAAAAATTTTCTACTTACTATTCCGAAAACAAAATACAATTTTTCAAATTTAGAAAAATTAAAAAATAACAATAATTATCATTAGAAAAAAATTATTGTTCTGGCCTTGAGCTCGATTCGAACCTTGAATGATTTATCAATAGGCCGATAAAAACAAAAACAATTGTTAATAAACCATGAGCACTTGGGAATGTCAAACAAAGTAATTGACAATAAACAAAAATCCAGCATTATCAGTGATTTGCACCAGATGGCGCAACACTGAATAAATATAGTTGGTAAAAAGGAATAGAAGTAGCAAATTTGCCAGTCAAACAAACCACCGCTGTATAGCTAAATGGTTAGCGCAGCATGCCTAAAGCGTACTGATGATGAAGGCTTAGCACCCTTCGAAATGGATCTATCTGCGCAGCTATGGCAGGTTGTCTGAAAAATTTTCTACTTACTATACCGAAAACAAAATACAATTTTTCAAATTTAGAAAAATTAAAAAATAACAATAATTATCATTAGAAAAAAATTATTGTTCTGGCCTTGAGCTCGATTCGAACCTTGAATGATTTATCAATAGGCCGATAAACACAAAAACAATTGTTAATAAACCATGAGCACTTGGGAATGTCAAACAAAGTAATTGACAATAAACAAAAATCCAGCATTATCAGTGATTTGCACCAGATGGCGCAACACTGAATAAATATAGTTGGTAAAAAGGAATAGAAGTAGCAAATTTGCCAGTCAAACAAACCACCGCTGTATAGCTAAATGGTTAGCGCAGCATGCCTAAAGCGTACTGATGATGAAGGCTTAGCACCCTTCGAAATGGAGCTATCTGCGCAGCTATGGCAGGTTGTCTGAAAAATTTTCTACTTACTATTCCGAAAACAAAATACAATTTTTCAAATTTAGAAAAATTAAAAAATAACAATAATTATCATTAGAAAAAAATTATTGTTCTGGCCTTGAGCTCGATTCGAACCTTGAATGATTTATCAATAGGCCGATAAAAACAAAAACAATTGTTAATAAACCATGAGCACTTGGGAATGTCAAACAAAGTAATTGACAATAAACAAAAATCCAGCATTATCAGTGATTTGCACCAGATGGCGCAACACTGAATAAATATAGTTGGTAAAAAGGAATAGAAGTAGCAAATTTGCCAGTCAAACAAACCACCGCTGTATAGCTAAATGGTTAGCGCAGCATGCCTAAAGCGTACTGATGATGAAGGCTTAGCACCCTTCGAAATGGATCTATCTGCGCAGCTATGGCAGGTTGTCTGAAAAATTTTCCACTTACTATTCGAAAAACAAAATACAATTTTTCAAATTTAGAAAAATTAAAAAATAACAATAATTATCATTAGAAAAAAATTATTGTTCTGGCCTTGAGCTCGATTCAACCTTGAAAAAATTTTATAAAAATAAGAATAAAGCGTCATTTTAGATTTTGGATATGTTATATACGTTATTAAATAGACCTTTCTAATAAAAATATATTTTATTTTAAAACACTTGGCCTTTGAATTTTTTTTAAGTTTAAAATTTTATTTTTGAAACAAAAAATTTCTCAGTGTAATAAAATTTTTTTACAGTGTATATTTTCGAAAGCCGATTCGAATACCTTTCCAATGGTATCAATATCTTTGAAATCGGTTGAGCCATTCCGAAGTTATCACAGCTCAAAAGTACCTATTACCATCACTTTTCACGCATTTTTCACAACTATGACACCTTTCCACGCCCACAATTTTTCACAAATGCAATTTATAAAAATGAGGTTGTGTTTGTATAGGTAAAGTGTACTTGTATGCAAATTTTCATCAAAATTTGAGGGGGTCGGGTTAAATGCATATCGGTTTTGATATGAAATTCATCATATGTGACCCGGTCTATGAAAAGGTGGCTTATGACTGAAAAAAGAAATTGCGGGAAACAGCTGTTAAAGATAAACAATGCATTTCTTCAGTTTCTTAGTGGTAGTAATTTTTTTTGAGTCATAAGCCCTTTCATAAACCGGGTCACATATACTGGATGCGGCCATAGTGTTACTGGAATTTGTTTGACGCAAATACTCTTGGCAAATAATAGACGTTTTCTAGGATCTAGTTTAATTGTTCTCTCGAGATGAGATCTGACAACTCAAGGGAGCACGACTCAAGTTGGAAGAGAAGCTCAGCGAAAAATGCCTTCCGTGGTTATCGCGCCTAGCATTTATTTTTTTAACACTCTGATAGCAAATCTACAATGTTTTGATAATATTTCGATAAATTTAAGATAACTTTATGAACAAATCGTAGTTTTTTGGTAAAAAATCGATGACTTTTTGATACCAAATCCATACGAAGCGGACAACTCGTTCATAAAAAATTGGTATAAAACTTAGATAACAAACCGATAACTCCTTTATAAGTAACGTATAACGAGCCTATATATTGCATCCTCCTTTCCTATCGCACTCCCACTTCCACATGCACACCTACTCCCACTCATACTGGAAAAGAAATGCCCCTTCCACTTTTCTTTGCACCTGCACGCCAAATTATACTACCAATCACTCCCTCCTCTTTTCCAAAATTTTATATACGGGATACTATCATCTCTAAGCCGATACTAATTAGTGACTCGTATGCACATCAACAAATCAATCATTATGTCTACCCATATGTCCATACGAGCAGCGGAGAGTGACGCACAAACACATGCATATATTTGAGATACTCCCAAAAGTATACAATCAATTGTGCAAGTATCACTCACATATACACGCGCATGGGCTATGAGAGAAGCAATAAAATCGTGCATCTGTAGTTATAGCAGAGAAATTTATAGCTGATGGCTAACTAGTAAATTCTAGAAATAGAAGCGGCTAGAAATATGTCAACGAGGAAACCAGACAGTATAAAAGGCGGCAACAGTTGAGGCACGACAATCAGTTTGATTTAAGCAATCTATCAGTTGCGAAGTGTTATTGTGAAGTACTTTAATAAAGGCCATTTTGCATTATAGAACAGTGGAGTTATTTATTCAACATTTTAGTGATGCGAACGTTAGTAGAAGGTTGCAAATAAGAGGAATTTCAGTAAATTCGTTACAATAGTAATCACATGACCAAAAAAATGTCGAAGAAATGTTGAGAATTTTGAAGGTCTATTAAAAACACGCACACATTCACTTTTATACTCAGTTGAGCAGAGCTCACAGAGTATATTAAGTTTGATTGGATAACGGTTGGTTGTACATATATAAAGGAATCGAAATATATATAGACTTCCATATAACAAAATAAACAGGATCGAAAAAAAATTTGATTGAGCCATGTCCGTCCGTCCGTCCGTCCGTTAACACGATAACTTGAGTAAATTTTGAGGTATCTTGATGAAATTTGGTACGTAGGTTCCTGAGCACTCATCTCAGATCGCTATTTAAAATGAACGATATCGGACTATAACCACGCCCACTTTTTCGATATCGAAAATTTCGAAAAACCGAAAAAGTGCGATAATTCATTACAAAAGACAGGTAAAGCGACGAAACTTGGTAGATGGGTTGAACTTATGACGCAGAATAGAAAATTAGTAAAATTTTGGACAATGGGCGTGGCACCGCCCACTTTTAAAAGAAGGTAATTTAAAACTTTTGCAAGCTGTAATTTGGCAACCGTTGAAGATATATAATGATGAAATTTGGCAGGAACGTTACTCCTATTACTATATGTACGCGTAATAAAAATTAGCAAATCGGAGAAGGACCACGCCCACTTTTAAAAAAAAATTTTTTTACAGTAAAATTTTAACAAAAAATTGTATATCTTTACAGTATATAAGTAAATTATGTCAACATTCAACCTCAGTAATGATATGGTGCAACAAAATACAAAAATAAAAGAAAATTTCAAAATGAGCGTGGCTCCGCCCTTTTTCATTTAATTTGTCTAGGATACTTTTAACGCCATAAGTCGAACAAAAATTAACCAATCCTTTTGAAATTTGGTGGGGGCATAGATTTTTTGACGCTAACTGTTTTCTGTGAAAATGGGCGAAATCGGTTGATGTCACGCCCAGTTTTTATACACAGTCGTCCGTCTGTCCTTCCGCATGGCCGTTAACACGATAACTTGAGCAAAAATCGACATATCTTTAATGAACTTAGTTCACGTGCTTACTTGAACTCACTTTATCTTGGTATGAAAAATGAACGAAATCCGACTATGACCACGCCCACTTTTTCGATATCGAAAATTACGAAAAATGAAAAAAATGCCATAATTCTATACCAAATACGAAAAAAAGGATGAAACATGGTAAGGTAATTGGATTGTTTTATTGACGCGAAATATAACTTTAGAAAAAACTTTATAAAATGGTTGTAACACCTACCATATTAAGTAGAAGAAAATGAAAATGTTCTGCAGGGCGAAATAAAAAACCCTTAAAATCTTGGCAGATATTACATATATAAATAAATTAGCGGTATCCAACAGATGACGTTCTGGGTCACCCTGGTCCACATTTTGGTCGATATCTGGAAAACGCCTTCACATATACAACTACCACCACTCCCTTTTAAAACTCTCATTAATACCTTTAATTTTATACCCATATCGTACAAACTCATTCTAGAGTCACCCCTGGTCCACATTTATGGCGATATCTCGAAAAGGCGTCCACCTATAGAACTAAGCCCCACGCCCTTTTAAAATACTCATTAACACCTTTCATTTGATACCCATATCGTACAAACAAAGTCTAGTGTTTTGCGGGGCAGTGAGGACCCGGGGAAGTCGGGCGTGTGTGTCGCAAATAAAAAGAAAGCAAAGAAAAGAATTAGGGCGAGTAACAACAAATGTATTCACGTTATAAACAATATAAATTCTCAGCTTTATTTATCATCAAAAAGGGAATTGCTTCACAAACTAATTCGAATTCAAAGTTCTTAAATTGTTAATTACACATTCGTTCACGGCAAATGTTAGTAATATGACGACCGCAAATTGTTGGATAGATTACAATTCAAAAATAGAAATATTGGTGGCTGATTGCCAGACAATTGCCAAGTGCAAATTCTAATGTTAAAAAATCGCAATTATTAAGAAGAATCACAATAGCAAGGTGCGATTATAGCGTAATTATATGCACAACCTATGAAAAGATACGTAATATGATAACTCACCTGTGAGATAGCTGCTGGCTCGTTGACGTTCCAAAATAGAAAAGGCAGACCAAGACCGCGAACAAGTCCGCGGCACCCGCCGATAGCTAACTTTCGTTGAGTTTTTCCCCTTCAAAGTTAGCTTTCGGCTGGTGTTAGCCGTTACCGGTAATAATAATAAAAACTAATGTGCGTGTTAGGGTGGTCCGAAATATTTAGGCTGGTGGCCTAAACATGCCGGCCCCCTTGCGGCGAGCAATTTGAAATTGGGTGAGTGCGCCAGCAGCCTTCCCAAGGCGGGATAAACTTAACTAAAATTAAAAAATATGGTATGTATGTATAGGCGGATCGTCAGTACGCTCTCCGGCGGACATCCATGCTCGCAGTAATGCAGCCTCGCTGAACTGTGGATGAAAAAGAGAAAAACGTTAGTGGTCATGTACGTGGGGCTGCTTGGTTTTAGTGCACTTTACTTATTGAATGGACAGATGCCTGATTATTGCTGGTGGGCTCCCGACACTACCAACCCGAATATGGTGGCTTGAGTCAGCAGCCCGCCGACGGTCGACGGTGGTGTGCCGCTAACCATTAGGCTGGCGTAGACGTCGGCACCTAGTGTGAGCCGGACAGGTGTAGACCGGTGGAAAGCTGGATCCGCCAGCTTCATGAATTGGAATGGCGTGGCTACCGATGGATCCAGCGTTGCTGTCGGACTAAGCCGTGAATATCGCGCCACCACTGTGGCCTGGGTTGTCACTGCTCCCGTTACCCCGTATTTCCCTCGCAGAACAAGCGTGCACTTCACATGATAGGACGTGCCGGTACGCTCTAACCCGAGGTCCTTTGCGAGATTCGCATCTATGATTGAATTCGGAGCGCACGGATCGATAAGGGCGCGTACTGCGTGGAGCTTCCCTCCTGCTGCTATCCGAACGACCGCCGTTGGAGCTATGGCTACGAATGCACGTGTGATGGTCGTTGCTAGAGGCGTCTCCCGGAGGCGTCCTGTTCTGAAGCCGGTGGGCGTTGTTGGTTGGCGCGCGAGCGTGGTTACTTGGTTCCGCGCATTATACGGGGCCGCCCTACCAATTGAGCGGCGTGACGAGCGGGACGGACGCGGTTCCGCGTCGCCACGGCGCCCCCCGGTAGAGCGGTGCGATGGGGGAAAGGACGTGTCTCCCCGCCATCCCCGCGTTGTACGTTTGTAGGCTTCTCGTGTCGTAGGAGCGGTCGGAAACGTTGTGGTCCTGAACCGCCTTGTGGTGTCGTGGCTAGTGTCGTAGTAGGATCTTCCCGTCGTTCGATCTCTTCCTCGGCGACGTCCGCTTCCCACCACAGGGTTTGTTCCGTGACGTGG
Source organism: Eurosta solidaginis (assembly GCF_040869045.1). Lineage (NCBI taxonomy): Eukaryota > Metazoa > Arthropoda > Insecta > Diptera > Tephritidae > Eurosta > Eurosta solidaginis. The sequence continues at coordinate 28,102 of NW_027136955.1, forward strand.
ATGGATAGGGCTCCGTCGGAGCTCTCTTCGCCATCACTCTCGTGGGACGGTGGTGGAACGTCGTCGAGGTGTGTTGACGTGTGGTGCTGCTCGTTGCACCGATGACAGCGATCTTCGCTGGGACATGTCTTCCGTTGGTGGAATGGCGATAGGCAATTTGTGCAATATCTGAAATCTATGATCGTCTTTAGTCGATCCATGTTCGTCATGCCCCGGTAAATCGGGCAGAGCCTTATGCTGTGTGGCTTTTGACATAGCCGGCAGGGGACGGTGAATGTGGTGCCGCGTGCCTCCGTCTTTGCGCGTTTGTGGGGCAATCCGGTCATTCTGGAATATCAAATTGTTAGTCGAACATTCGTAGATGCCCTTAGGTTGGGTGGCTTATGAGCGGAGACAAGGAGCTCAATTGGCTGAGTTTGTGGTTGGCGTACTCGGGATAAAGGGTTGTGTGGAACGCATAATCTTATGAAGTTATTATGTCGATGTAATGATGTGTTTGTAGTGGTTGAAACCACTGTTATATTTAATATAATTTTATTGAGATACGCCTAAAGGTATCTTTAATTTTGGTAAATATCCTCATCATAACGAAATTCTGATATTGAAAGCAGTCATTTTTTGCTGTTTGCCTAGTACAGGCAATATGCGGTAATATACGCTACATTTCTGTAGCAGATGGTATCACGAGTTACCCGTGTATTTTCACGGCTCCTTGTAGTTGCCCTACAAAAATTTGATCACAAAACTCACCCACGCCGATACAAATGTGGCTGTGAATATAACCTATGAATCCCTGTAAAATGACTAGTCAAATGACGCCGTGCATACAAATGTGCGACAAATGTGAAGAGGCCTTTACTCGCTGTCTGGGAACAGTCTTTGTGTTGATTTGGGTCATGTTGTGTGAGAATCACAAATTGTGGTGTGTTTGTTGATTCCAACACAACCCTGGCGGGAATAGCCTACGCTAACGAGTGTGGCAATTTGTAGAGCTGTCAGCTGTTCACTCTTCCAATCGTTGGAATGAGACCGCTGTGCGGTGCTGCCCATTGCAATGTATTGATGCATAATGGTCATGTCATGAAGTATTTAGGGACAGCTTGCGTCTGAATCCTGACGCGACATTAAATTTATAGTCTGTTCTAAAGGGTTTAATTTCTCCCCTGTTTGTAGCATCGAAAGCATATATGACACTACTTTATTCCTGCTGGGATTTCAAGCTGACAGGACTGACGAAACCTTATCGGAACCTCAATACACAAAGGCAATTTCTATTATGAAAGCGAGACCACTATGGAGTGTGACATGTTTCTGTTTATGTTTTACATTTTAATTTTGCACTAACCTTTTTAACAATGAAATCAATGCAAATAACCGGGAGAATTATTTCGGTCTCGAGTGGTTCACCCGTTTTTTTTTTCACAAGAAAGTTGGTTTTGAGTGTGTGTTTATGCACCAATTTGTCAAACTAAAACAAACCTATCATTTATCCCGCGGATCCGACTTGTAATGCATGGGGTCGCGCGCAATGTGTTTACGGCGTAAGAAAAGACAAAAGCAAATGTCATCGAGTGGCACCCTTGTTTCGTTCATTCAAAATGTCATTCATTCATGGAAATGAGTATACAGGCATTTTGAATGAATTTTCATTACGATGGATAAACGTATGATGGGTAAGTATACTAGTATCGTTCCTTTTTTATAATCTTATAAATTTTCTAATTTCTTATTCTTTTATTTCATTTCAGGTACTCTTTTTATTTCATTTCAGGTACACCGCTACAAATTAATGAAAAGTTGGATACAAATACCAACACGTTGCGAATGGGAAGTCATGCAACGTAATATGAGCGGTCCAGCGGCGTTAACGAAACCATACAGCTAATTAGAGCAAGTCTTCACCCTACCTCCAAATAATGATTGGTGTAAACCAATCGATGGTTTCACCCATATATTTAGTCTACTGGTTGCTATGACAAGTATCCAGCTGTAATTAGGCTCCCTGAAAGTGTGCAAATCATTTTCAATGGAGAATCGCACAAAGGTGGATGTAGCATATACGAAAACGTGGGCCGATGTTGCATTTACCAAGGGGGGTGGCGTCACGCCGGGTCAGTGCGAAATAACAGAACCAACAACAAATGTTTCGGGATGTAATATTACCATAAAATTACTTGAAGGAGGCAAAGGTATTACGGGCATTCGAAAAACGGGCTACACTCAATACGTGGAGTATTTACAAGTAGACAGAATGGGGCTGTGGAAGAGGCAGATCACGTGATTCAGCACATGCAAAGCAAGAACAAACAAGTAGAATAAGTACCGACCCAAGCCGCAGTAATATCATGCTAAGCGGTGCTGATAATGCTGATATAAAAAAGAGACCATATTGGAACGTTTAAATAAACGTAACAAAGAACGTCAAAACCGGGCTATATGTTAAACTACAGCAACGTAATAAAGAGAATGTACAATTGGGGGGCGCCGATTATTTTGCATTTACATTCGCTGAACGGGTGCGTGCAATAGAGGAACAGTTGCAGGGAATAATTGAAGGTGCAGATGCTGCTGCTACAAAACTATCAGCTCCTATCGCCAACACTAATAACCCTGATTCGACATGCCTCTTCGCTGATATATAACCAATACCAAGCAAACAATATTCTGTTGGACGACGTGCTTCTGATACAGTTTTGCGCAGGTTCTATTTCATGAAACGCCAGTTTGGTATCATAGACGCTGTTGGTATGCTATCTTCAAAATTAATAGCGTTTGACGCACTGTTTGTATAATGCTATCCAAACTACCCATTGTTGTACCAATCCACTTAAATTCTGATGCGGTAGTCACTGAAAATTTGTGTGATAAACGTCGACGTTTATCGCGCTGTTCGTTGCGTTGTGGCTTATTCAACGCAATTGGATTTGATATTGATTTATGTAATTTTCAAAACCATGTTCTATAACCAATTTAAGATGTGAAAATTCCTTTGTGTTCCGACTTGTTTTTAGGCGTGTCATTTTGTTGTCTCCACCGCCGCCGCTGATGGCATTTGCACTTATATCAACATCTTCATCATTCGTGCCACGCCTTAATGCCCACGTTTGCTTCTTTTCTTCGTCCATATATGACAGTCTTTGATATTTGTTATGCTCTTCTGTTATGGATTCTGTTAATGTCATCTGTCGTACAATCTCATCTTTCCGCTCAGTAATTTGATTATAGAGTGCAGCTTCTAAGTCATCCTTATCGAGTATGCCCAATAGTAGTTCTCGTTTTGATTCTGTACTATAATCCCAAATTTTGTCATCATATGCAGGTTGGCCTTCAACGAATGTTCTACGTGCTATGAACCAAAGTTTACGTCCATGTCGATCCGAGACAAGTATCATTCCTTATGGGTACGCCTTGTTCCTCTTGTGGCAATACACAATCCACAACACCACTAACTTTATGCGATTTACATGAATTACACTGCCAATCGTCAGTTGGTATATCATGCAATGGTGGATCGACACATTCGAGATGGTAAACAGCAGGGCATGTTGCGCCGCATAATAGATCGCCTAATCTAGACATCTACGACGATGATCATCGTAATGAATTGGACCCTCTTGTAACATTACGTCTCGTATAGCATTGCTTGTAAAATTGATTGGTTAAAGATTGTAAATATAGTACGATCGTTAACACACGTAAATGGATAATCGCCAGCAGCACATAAAATATTATATACTTCGCGACTAAAAATTATATCGCTCTCTACATAGCTACGTAATACCTCCGGCCATGTGATGCCATTAATTAGATAGGAAACTTATATTCACCGTATCTTTTGGATCGAGTGGTCCAAAGGTGAGTTCCCTGAAGGAACAAAGTGAGTTCCCTGAAGATTTTCTTCACGTAAAAATGCCTTCACTAACATAAAATGTACGTCTGCAATTGGTGCACTTTGTTCGTCACTTGTCAATGCAGCGCAAAAATCCTCAAAACGAAATGGTGATAAGCGTATTAAATGACGAAAACGTCGTAATACTGCATATACGCTCAATGCCTTGATTATTAAGTCATGTTTCATTAATAAATCGGCAGAAGATTCCGGCAATACCAATGGCTCATATTCACGATCTGGTAGCCAAATGGGGTCTAGACTTGGTGGCCGCGCTTCGAAATTGGAGTCGAATCTACTGCGCTCGGAGGACGACATATGAGTATCTACCAGTGCTATCAGAATACAAGCACCCCGATGTGGTCGGAATTACTTTACTCAAGGACTAGTGCTGAGGTAAGTAGGTAGTAATGATAGCTAAAATCACCTTAATTTCAAAAGCAGTTAATTTAACAGGTGGAACAACGTTGACAAAACAACTACCTCAAATGCTACTACAGCCAAACCACAGGAACGTGCAGAACCTGCGCACCACATGACGGAGATTGATACGCCAAACGGATTTAAAGGTATGATGGTAAACTATATTACGTTAAGGTAATAAAATATTAGCAGCCCAATTCCCTTCTCCCCTTCCTCGTATTCTAAATAGAAATTCCTTGTGAGTTTTCTTTCACGTCTCCCTTTCCTCCTATTCTGAACAATGTTCGAAAAGGAGGAAACCAGTTATGGGAGAAGAGTAGGTATTATGACTGTGAGGGAGAGGGATATTTCCTTGCCATCATAGGAGTTTTTCCACTAGTTAAAGGGAATGCATCAAAATAGTTAAAGGAAATTGGTTCTTTTTAGAAAGAACACTTAATTGTACAAATGTGTGCTAAAATATGTATTTGCATTGTACCACAATGTTCTCACTGTTAATACAACCGCATCAACAACCACAATATTCTTTATTTTAAGTCGAAAAGTATCATAAGCAACGGAAGAGCTCTTTGTATACATGATGTAGCCATTTAGAAATTGCGCAAGGATTTTAAGAAGGCTTAATTAAATTTTTGTATATGGCGAAGGGCGAACTCAACTCGACATGGCCGCCAGAAATGTGCCTTGCAGAATGAGAGCAGGCCTCTCCGGCGGATTTGTGTTATCCCGCCGTCTCCTTCTTATGCTCCTCAGTTGATGTTGCTGTGGCACCAATTCATTACTCATTTCACATGAAATGCAATAATGTGCGTGGTTTACACCTTATTTCTTAATTTCAAACAAATTAGCAACAATCATTAGACCTTACAAAATTTTTTTTTTTTTAAACAAAATAAGAAATGCGCAATGAGATTTCAATTGACAAAACAGCTGACTTCGAAAATTCGAAATTCCTATTCCCCAATTTTTCTTCTCCCTAGGAGAAAAGATATGTAGATGTTTTAAGACAAAATCATGATTATTGATTCACTGGTATTCTGTGGCAGATAGCGGATCTGCGGTAGGGTTCTGTTGGCCTAGTTCGGGGTGAACGAGAGCGGGTTTAAGTGGGTTGTTGTCTTCGTTCGGGATGAACGAGAGCTGGGGTAAGCGGGTTGTAGGCCTCGTTCAGGGTGAACGAGAGCTGGGTTATACGGGTTGTTGGTTATAACGGTTGGGAGTTACAAGTCTCCCTCACCCTCACTGGAGGGTGGTAGTAGGACCAATTTCGTGATTGGTCGGGTGGTTTGTCCTCTTGCCGTATCAAGTTCGACGACTCGAACTCGGTTATCGGGGCCATAATGGAGGTTGGCTATCCGACCTAGTCTCCATTCGTTGGGGGGCAGATTGTCCTCTTTAATGACGACTAAGTCCCCCTGTTTGAGATTCGATTGTGGATGCTTCCACTTAACGCGCTTCTGCAGTTCGGTGAGGTACTCCGTTTTCCACCGCTTGCAGAAGGTTTGATGCAGCGCCTTAAGTTTTTCCCATCGATTGACGAGTGAAGCGCGATTCTCGCTGACGTCAATCTCGGGTGGCGCTAGTAGGTGGCCCCCGACGAGGAAGTGCCCGGGGGTGAGTGGCTCCAGGTTGGACGGGTCATTTGAAGATGGGCTTAGGGGTCGGGAGTTGAGACAGGATTCAATCCTACACAGGAGGGTGCTAAACTCCTCTAGAGTAAATTTATGATCCAATGCGATCTTTTTGAAATGGGTTTTGAAACTCTTGACTCCCGCTTCCCACAGTCCGCCCATATGAGGAGCAGCTGCTGGTATGAAATGCCATGTAATGGTTTGGTGGGCATATTTAGAGAGGGTTTGGTTGCGCGCATCAACGAGGAATGCCTTGACCTCTGAGCGGAGAGCCCTCGACGCACCGACAAAGTTCGTTCCGTTGTCGGAATAGAGGTTTTTCGGGCATCCTCGTCTGGAGACAAACCGACTAAATGCTGCTAGAAACGCGGCGGTGCTGAGGTCGCTAGTCGCCTCTAAGTGGATCGCCTTAGTCGCAAAGCAGACGAATAGACAGACGTAACCCTTAGACATGCGGCATCCTCGTCCGCTGTAAGACTTTATGTCAAACGGTCCTGCGAAATCCACCCCGGTGTTGGTAAATGCCCTGCTAAAGGTAGTGCGTTCCGCAGGGAGGGTTCCCATGAGTTGCGTCGGGGAACGTTTGCGAAATAGCGTACAGGCCTTGCAGTTGTGTATGATGGATCGGATCATGTTTTTGACCCGAGGTATCCAATACTGCGTGCGTAGGAGCCGCAGCATTAGTTGGTTTCCGCCATGTATGGAAATGGTGTGGACAAACTGGACCAGGAGACGGGTGAGTCGGCAGGCGTAAGGGAGGATTATCGGGTGACGCTCGTCGACGGGAACGTCCCTGGATGCGTTGAGGCGACCCCCCACCCGAAGGACATTATCTTCGTCGATAAAGGGGTTTAAAGAGAGAATCTCGCTTTTGGTCGCGATGGGTTTCCTAGTTCTCAGAGAGCTTATTTCTTCGGCATAGTGGTTGGTTTGGGATATCCTTATGAGGCGGCTAGTCGTAGCCTTGATTTCGTCGGGCGAGATCTGGTGAGACTCTGCCTTAAAGGACATTTTAGTTTTTGGACGTGTTCTATTCGAGAATCGTATAATGTAGGAGATAACCCGCAACGCTCTTGATAGATCGGAAAACCGATCAAGAATATCCATCTGTCAATATCTGTCCATAGGTGCATGTTAAATGTGCCTAAGTTCAGGTTCTCCATCACATTTTCCAAAGTTTCAGCCAGCAAGACGGCACCGCATAACTCCAATCTTGGTAGTGAAATTGTTTTTACTGGTGCCACCCTCGTTTTCGCCATGAGTAGACTAACGTATGCCCTATCGTTGATCTTAGCTCGCACGTAAACCGTAGCCCCGTAGGCTTTTTCGGACGCGTCACAGAAGCCGTGAATTTCTATATCGTTGGTTGGGGTGAAGTGCACCCACCGAGGTATACGAATCCGGTTAATGGCGGGGTACTCCTGCATAAAGGTTTGCCACCGATCTAAAGTGATTGTGGATACCGGTTCATCCCAATCCGTCCCCTCCAGCCAAATGTTCTGCATTAATATCTTAGCTACGATGATAACTGGAGCAAGCCAGCCTAACGGGTCGAAGAGTTTGGCGATGGCCGATAGGATCGCCCTTTTTGTTAAGATGTCTTGGTTTTCGATTGGTTTCGCTGTGAAATAGAAATAGTCGGAATGCGCGTTCCAACGGATGCCTAGGGTTTTTACCATGCTCGCGTCCTCGAATTCCAGAAAGTCTTCCGTAAGCCTGTGAGGTTTGGGTATGCCCTGTAGTATCCTACTGCAGTTAGATGTCCACTTTCGCAGAGGGAATCCTGCTGACTTTAATGCAGCTGTGATTTCATCGCGGGCCGCGATTGCTGCTTCGATGCTATGTCCCCCTGCAAGGACGTCATCGACGTACATACTGTTTCGCAAGATATGCGCTGCGGTTGGCAGAGACGCCTCGACGTCATCAGCAAGTTCATGTAGGGTTCTGATCGCTAGATAGGGGGCACAGTTTACCCCAAAAGTTACCGTGTTGAGCTCAAACACGCTGACAGGGTCCTCTGCTTGGAGTCGAAAAACTATTCTTTGGTATTGGGTTTGATTTTCCTTTACCCAAATTTGCCTTTACATCTTCTCAATGTCGCTATTGAAGACGTACTTGTAGAATCTCCATCGGAGGAGCAGTATTGTTAAGTCGGATTGCAGTACTGGGCCGGTGTGTAGAACATCGTTCAGGCTTATGCCATTGGATGTCGGGCACGACGCGTTGAATACGACCCTTACTTTAGTCGTTGTGCTTTCTTCTTTGATCACCGCATGATGCGGTAAGAAATAGCAATCAGTTGATTGTGGTGGTACTACGGTGTGCACCTTAGTCATGTGCCCTAACGTGACATATTCTGTCAGTACCCTATTGTATTCCATCTGTAGGGCCGGGGTCTTGGCTAGGCGCGTCTCGTTCCGATAGAACTGAGAGCAGACGCTCTTGAGAGATGGGCCCAAACAGACGGTTTTTGGGAAGCTTTGTTTGAATGGAAGGGCGACAGTATATCTTCCATCTGAATTCCTTTCCGTTGTGTTTTTATATAGTGCCTCGCAATAGGCATTATCTTCGGTCAGTGCCTTTTTTGTAGGTACGTTTTCAAGTTCCCAGAAAGCGGCTAGCTGCTTGTCTAGGCTAATTTCATTGAAAAAGGATACTCGTGTATTGGTTGGGTGAGGTGCATCTGCACGACCGGTTAAAATCCAACCGAAGACGGTTTCTTGGACGAGAAGCGTATTTAGGACGTTCTTCCGTATACCGTTTAGTATGATCTGGGGATAAATATCGCCTCCAAGTATGAGGTCGACTGGTTCATTAATGAAGAACCTCTTATTCGCCAGAATCAGATCAGGGAATGCTTGCCGAGTCGTTGCGCTCACTTGGCAAGTCGGAAGGTCCCCTGTTAATTGAGGCAGGACTAGGGCCACTGTATGGATGCTTACTAAGGGGTCTGTAAGCGAACCTAAGTTAATTGAGCATGATTCCTTTACCTGTGCAGATGGTGTATTATTTATTCCTGACACCTGCACATGCAAACGTTTGGACGGAAGGTTTATTCGCTTCTTTAGTCTTTCAGTTATGAAAGAGCATTCGGACCCAGAGTCTATCAGCGCTCTGGCGGAAAATTTCACCCCGTTGTACATTATATGAACCCGCGCTGTTCCTAATAACACCCCTTTAGTGGTGTTAGCATGACACGAAGAGACGTTATTAGTATTATCTTGTCTTTTTTCAGACTCCATCCTTGCCCAGCCTGCTGTGAGGTTGAAGGTGAATTGTCGGTGGCGTTTTGAGTCCACCTTTGAGGAGTTGTCTTTGGTTGTGCTGTCGGAAGATGGAGCAAGGTGTTGTGCCTTGCGTGGCACGTGCTGCAATTGAATTGGCTAGTGCATCGTGTCACGGTGTGTCCACCCGACAGACAATTCAGACAATAACTATTGTTTTTGATAAATTCGATTTTGCCTGACGTGGACAACCTACGGAATTTTTGGCAATTTCGTAATTTGTGCTCCGTACTGTTGCACATCTTACATGCCGACTTTGGTACGCTTGCTTGGTAAACCCCAAGTTCCGTAGAATTTTCCCTAGAATTCGAACTCTGACTTTTGGGTGTTTTTGTTGTTTTATTACCCCTCAGATCGGAAACCGTCTCCAATGTCTGGAAGCGATTGGACAGGAATTTGTCCATATCCTCCCATTTCGGGATATCTGTCTTCCGTTCTACGGTCTGTTCCCAAAGAGGCAATGTAGATTCAGGGAGTTTTGTGGAGCATAAGTAAGTTATGATTGCGCCCCAATTTGTGATGTCAATATTATGACATTGTAGCGCAGAAATGCAATTGTTGATCTCACGTGCAATTTTTTAATTGATGTTCCACACTCCTGCTCGACTGCCGTCAGATTAAATAAAAGTTTTAATTGTGTGTTGACGTTTATATTAAAATTGTGTGTGTACGTTTATTTTCGTACCTGTCGCTTAGATTCTTCCAGGCGGTTGCAAAACCCTCGTTTGTTAATGAGCACCTGCCCACTATATCTTTTGCCTCCCCTTGCGTTTTTTGCTTCAAATAGTATAATTTCTCGACATCTTTCAGATCGGTATTGTGGATGTATATCGCCGTGAACATATCTCGAAAAGCTGGCCAGGAGAGGTAGTCGCCTTTAAATACATGGTGTCACAAGGCGGCAGCCGCATTTTATGTCCACGGCGCGAGGAGTCTTCCTCATTTGCTTCATCTTTCGCCGGCTGTGGGGTGATAGCTTCGGCTTCAGCCGCCACAGCAGACATGCATTGCAGGTAGCATGCAAAGCAACTTTTATTTTTCTTTCTTAATGAGCTGAGCTCGTCTTTGGAGAGTTCAGAATTGCCGAGAAGACTTTCATATGTGGACTTGGTCTTCTTCCATAGTGCCCTTAGCTCCTCTTGCAGTAGTGCAAGGGTGTGCTTGTTCCGGGATTCGGCCGGGGTGGAGTTGAACTCTTGTTCAAACTCCACTATGGAATCAGCCAATCTAATATAAGTCTCCATTGATTTTATTAATTTGAATATTTTGTCTCTTTGAAGGTGTCGAGCTCGGAGGTAAACGACTTAGTGGGTTTGGTGTAAATGCAACCACAACAAAAAATTATAAGAGTGTTTTCGTTTTTGCTGTGATTGCGCTATATAAGTAAAAGCTTTAGGAACACACGAATTCTGATTGAATGTGTTAACACAGATAGCAATCTTATGTGAATAGTGCTAAGCAAAAATTTAATCAAATGTAAATTATGCCGTGTATGTAATGTGGCCGGTGATATGAACCACTTATAGAAATCCTCACGAGGATTGTGCAAGCCACAGATAGAAATCCTGACGAGGATTTAATGTGTATGCAGTGATATGGAAATAAACACAAATAGAAATCCTGACGAGGATTTAGTGTGTATAAAATGATATAAATGTAGTGATATGCAGCACAGATAGAAATCCTGACGAGGATTTAATGTGTATGCAGTGATATGGAAATAAACACAGATAGAAATCCTGACGAGGATTTAGTGTGTATAAAGTGATATAAATGTAGTGATATGCAGCACAGATAGAAATCCTGACGAGGATTTAATGTGTATGCAGTGATATGGAAATAAACACAGATAGAAATCCTGACGAGGATTTAGTGTGTATAAAGTGATATAAATGTAGTGATATGCAGCACAGATAGAAATCCTGAAAGGTTCTAGTCGGTGCGAAGTGATATTAAGCACGGATAGAAGTCCTGAAAGGATTTAATGTGTCTACAGTGATATGCAATGCAGAGAAGAGAATCGTCTGCAAATATTTAATGTGTCTTAACAGGTGTGTTGGACACAGATAGAAATATTTTGAAAACTTAGCGTGTTTAAAAAAAATTAAAAACGCAGATGGTAATCCCAATGTGGATATAGTGTAAAATGTGAACCACAGATAAAAAAATCCCAATGAGGATTTAATGTGAAACACAGATAGAAAATCCCAATGAGGATTTAATGTGAAACACAGATAGAAATCCTGACGAGGATTAAATGTGTATACAAAGTGAAAGTGAACGCCAAGTATTCCCGAGTAGCCAACCAGGGATCTTTCCCAATATAAAAAATAAATTTGTTTATCCAACTTACTGTGGAAAATTACGATTTAAAGTATTTATTAAGAAAAAAAAGTGATAACGATACAGCTATATAATATAAAACTCAGTATAAATTGTGTGATCAAGCCACTAGCCACCCAACGTAGTGATACTTTTTTGGCTTTTGGTAATATTTCAGCTCGCAAACTGATTACTAAAGTGAATTCCGTGATAGACAAGCTACGGCTATCAACCAAGTGTAATTATGGTTCCTGACTAGGAAGTTTGTCAATGTATGTGACGATGAGGGGGTACAACACAGTGCAGTGATGAGTGTGAAAAAAAACTAAAAAAAAATTCACTGACTGTCTGCCTTGAGCGGTGTCGAGTAACCCTTACCACTGGTGGGGGGAATTACCCGATCGTCAAAAGGCGATTGGTGTGTTTATAACCACGAATTCTAACAATTTCACTTGCTTTGCCTTTTTTGTCTAACACGGAATGCACTTTCCGTGCGTAAATCACGCAAATAAAAAAATGTTTTGTGCAACCAAGCAACCACGTACCTTGTGTTTTTAGTTGATCGATGGGCAGCGATGTGTTGATGTGATGGACTGTAGAGTGATGACAAACTGTGATGATGATGGACTTTGACTGATGAGTATGATGATGATAAGATTGTATGTGATGTCGTGACGATGATATTAGTGGACTGTATGAGTGATAATGGACTGTATGATGATGTGATCTCGACGTCAATAGACTGTGTGTGATGATTTTATGGCAGTATGTGTGTTGTGTGATAGCGAGTTGCCAAAATGTTGTGCTAGTTGGTTTTGTTTCGCTGATTACTTTTTCCAAATTAACACTTTTATAAATTTGCTAATATTTTTCAATTATTCTGCTGCGCTGATTCTGTGTTGTCTTCAAATTTTTGATTTTCTCGGCGCGTAAGGACCAATGTTTTGCGGGGCAGTGTGGACCCGGGGAAGTCGGGCGTGTGTTGCGCAAATAAAAAGAAAGCAAAGAAAAGAATTAGGGCGAGTAACAACAAATGTATTCACGTTATAAACAATATAAATTCTCAGCTTTATTTATCATCAAAAAGGGAATTGCTTCACAAACTAATTCGAATTCAAAGTTCTTAAATTGTTAATTACACATTCGTGCACGGCAAATGTTAGTAATATGACGACCGCAAATTGTTGGATAGATTACAATTCAAAAATAGAAATATTGGTGGCTGATTGCCAGACAATTGCCAAGTGCAAATTCTAATGTTAAAAAATCGCAATTATTAAGAAGAATCACAATAGCAAGGTGCGATTATAGCGTAATTATATGCACAACCTATGAAAAGATACGTAATATGATAACTCACCTGTGAGATAGCTGCTGGCTCGTTGACGTTCCAAAATAGAAAAGGCAGACCAAGACCGCGAACAAGTCCGCGGCACCCGCCGATAGCTAACTTTCGTTGAGTTTTTCCCCTTCAAAGTTAGCTTTCGGCTGGTGTTAGCCGTTACCGGTAATAATAATAAAAACTAATGTGCGTGTTAGGGTGGTCCGAAATATTTAGGCTGGTGGCCTAAACATCTAGAGTCACCCCTGGTTCACCTTTATTGCGATACCTCGAAAAGGCGTCCACCTATAGAACTAAGGCCCACTCCGTTTTAAAATACTCATTAACTCCTTTCGTTTGATACCCATATTGCACAAACGAATTCTAGAGTCACCCCTGGCCCACCTTTATGGCGATATCTCGAAACGGTGTCCACCTATGGAACTAAGGATTACCCCATTTTAAAATACTCATTAAAACCTTTCCTTTGATACCCATATTGTACAAACAAATTCTAGGGTCACCCCTGGTCCACCTTTATGGCGATATCTCGAAACGGCGTCCACCTATGGAACTAATGATTACTCCTTTTTAGAATACTCATTAACATCTTTCATTTGATACCCATATCGTACAAACGCATTCTAGAGTCACCCCTGGTTCACCTTTATGGCGATATCTCGAAAAGGCGACCACCTATACAACAACCACCACTCCCTTTTAAAACCCTCATTAATACCTTTAATTTGATACCCATATCGTGAAAACACATTCTAGAGTCACCCCTTGTCCACCTTTATGGCGATACGGCATCCACTTATAGAACTAAGGCCCACTCCCTTCTAAAATACTCATTAACACCATTCGTTTGATGCCCATATTGTACATACAAATTCTAGGGTCACCCCTGGTCCACCTTTGTGGCTATATCCCTAAATGGCGTCCACCTATAGAACTATGGCACACTCCCTCATAAAATACTTTTTAATGCCTTTCATTTGATACACTTGTCATATAAACACATTCCAGGGTTTCCCTCGGTTCATTTTCCTACATGGTTATTTTCCCTTATGTTGTCACCATAGCTCTCAACTGAGTATGTAATGTTCGGTTACACCCGAACTTAACCTTCCTTACTTGTTGTAGCTACAAAGCTTCGCCATCGTACACAATCTTTGGTTCAACATTTTAAACTTTAGGAATACGCTATCACTTTATCTCTCCCTTCTCTTCCACTTTCTCTACCACTTTTTCACATACTTTTCGCTCACTTTATCTCTTTCTGCTTTTTGCGCACTCCAAGGCGAGTCCATACCAGCTTATGGCAAAGCGAAATCAACCTATGTAATTCGTTGTGCAGACTAATGTCAAGTCAAAAGAAAATTTACAATGCATGTCATATAAGTTTTTCTACGTTCCTTGCTCTCCTCTTTCTATATTCTCCCATCTATTACTTTCTCTCTTCCTCTCTTTCCATCTTCCATCGGTCCCTAGACTTTTCTAACAAATCGCACCAAAAATAAAGTTTTTTGAATTTGACGAATTTGACGATTTTCGTGATTAAAAGAAAGGCGAATTCAGTACCAGGTATTGTTATCCCTTCAGCTGATTGCTTCTTCTTGATAGTTTCCCATCAGCTGATTGCTTCTCCTTGCAATTGGGTTGACTTCGCTTTGCCACCACCTCGTATGAATTCACCTTGGTTAAATGTTATCGGTTCCTTTGTTATAGACTATGGGAGCCTTATCGCTTGTTGGTGGTGGCGAATTTCTGGATCATTACATCAAACTCTACTTGTACAAGGCTTATTTTCATGCAAGGCGAATCCATACCAGGTGGTGGCAAAGCGAATTCGATTAATTCGCCGTGCAGAAGAATGTCAAGTCAAAAGAAAATTTTTATTGATTTCAATTAACTGACATATTTTATACCACGCGTTGTATGGAAAATAATCTAGAAGCAGCAATCAGCAGTTGGGATAACAACAACTGGTACTGAATTCGCCTTGGTTTCATGTAACTTATTATTACACTTTACATATTTAACACTGAATACTTTCATATTTCATTTACCACAAAAGCTTTTGGAAATAGTTTCAATAATTTCGTAAACCTGTCGAGTTTATAGAATTTTTCCAATCATTACAAATTCAAGTCGAAAAGATTAAAATTCATTAATTTTACAAAAATTAGCTGTATTTGCAAAAACACTGGAATTTCTATTAACTCTATAGTTATTATTTAAATATTACTAAGCCAAATCTAAATTAGTGCGTCCCAACGCAAAGAATAATTTTTTTAACCATTAAAAAATTTAACGATAGTCATTAATGGAGATAATGAAACCGTCATTAACTTCACGCTCCACCACGAAAACCATCAAAGGCGTTTCCAAAACTGCAATCCACAAGACGAAAATTGGCAAATGTCAACGTCCCAGTGGAACAATACATCATAATCCATATTTGAATTTTTTGAGCGATTTTCGTCAACGTAATACAGGACTCTCCGCTGTGGAAACAATTAAACGTGGCGCTAAAGAGTGGATGAGTATGGCAAAAGAGGATAAATTGAAATACATTGAAAAGGTTAGTAGACTTTATTTCAATTTAAAATGACGTACATTTGTAAGTATTTACAGTAAGCATTTTATGCACCTAAAAAGCGTAAGTCAGCACACTCCCCTAAGTCTTTGGGGACAAATTTTGCAGTTACAACAACAACATAAAATGTATAATTTAATATCGCAGTATTTGACTAAGCTCCTGTATTCAGTTATTTCTGCAACTGAATGTTCGGCTTTCTTTTTTTCTCTGACAGTCATTATGGAATACCTGAAAAACGCCAGTAGCCGAGCCACAGCGGCTCATCGCCAACGTCGTGTTCTTGTATATAACAACTCTTGGATCGAAAAAAATGTATATATATATGTATATGTGTATATATGGACTGTGTTGTGCAAAGGTTTATGACCGTTTTCCCCAGCGGGTTAGGGGGCCTGTCGTAAGAGGCGACTAAAATACTAAATTGAGGGGTTGTGTAGCGCAACCCTTTCAAGGTGTTGCCAGCGCAAAATATAGCTTATCCAACCCAATTGTCAACCTCACCTACCCGTGGCGAATCATGTTACTTTAACAGCGCGGCTCTGGAGATTCCAAGTTCCTCATGGATCTAGGGGGGCGGTATGGCCTGGAAGGTTTAATGTGGTCATACTAAATCGTTCCCGAGATGGAGGTGCCTTAGTGGTGCTTGATACTGGAAAGTACCGGATCTGCATCCGGCAAAGGACCATCAACATCGATAACACTCCCCAAGGGCTACGGGGAGTATCCTTATCGCTTCAACAACAACAACCGTCTAATTTTTGATCAGGCTCTAGCTAGCAGTTTGTAGTGGAAGTGACTGAAAAGCGGACTAGCTATCTTAAAATATGGATACATATTTTTCAAGGTATTGGGCAATCCGTATTGGAAAGGAAAGGAAAAGAATGTAGGTCGAAGAAAGTATTGGTAATAAACTGAGACTGAAGCCAGAACCATGCCTGTAACCGAAACTGGGCCGATCCGAGCCATAACGAATTCGGAACCGAATTTAAATCTAGAAACGAAAGCAGAAGCTAAAACGGATAACTGAAACCAGAACCAAATCTGAAACCTAGACCGATACCGGGATCGAAACACGAACATATAACAGAGCGAAACCATAACCAAACCCAGATCGGATGTGGAACCAAAACCCAAGCCAAGCCCCGTCAGAAACGAGAACTGAAACAATGACCGAACTCGAGTCAAACCCAAGATTGATATTGAAACAAAATAGGTAAATCAGAAATATAAGGGAGAAAATAAGTCATTAGCGAAACCCGAGCAGAAACGGAAACCATAGCGAAAACTGAAATCATAATCAAAGTTGAAACCAAAATTGATACTGACAAAATCGATTTCTCAGTCAAACATGAAATTTAAATCTGAATCGAAAGTGACCTTGGCCAAACTTAAATTGTATTTATTATTATCATTATTATAAGGCCTCGGTGTTGTTGACGTTGTTGTTGTAGCTATAAGGACACTGCCCGAAGGCTTTGGGGAGTGTTATCGAGATGATGGTCCCATGCCTAATGCAGATCCGGTACCAAGCCCGACCATCTCGGGAACGATTTTTTATGACCACATGCGACATTCTAGGCCATACCGCCCTACCACCCCCTACATCCATGAGGAGTTCGGGGTCGCCAGAGCCTCGGCTGTAAATGAAACAGGATTCGCCACAGATAGGTGAGGTTGACAATTGGGTTTTTGGAGAAGCTATATATTGCGTTGGCAACCTGTCTATTTGGTATATTAGTCGCCTCTTACGACAGGCATACCTACCGCGGGTATATTCTAACCCCCTAACCCGCCTCGATGCACTGCTATCTTTATTTTGATCCATCGTTCTTGACCTTTCAGTCAGTCTATTGCTGTGTGTGGAGGCTTTTGATGTATTTGAGTACCTCCTCAGATTTTTTAATCCATATCATGAAGGGATTAAGAGTCACGCTACTAGATGGGAGAGTCTGCCTTGCCTTATCGCTTGTTGGTGGTGGCGAATTTCTGGATCATTACATCAAACTCTACTTGTACAAGGCTTATTTTCATGCAAGGCGAATCCATACCAGGTGGTGGCAAAGCGAATTCGACTAATTCGCCGTGCAGAAGAATGTCAAGTCAAAAGAAAATTTTTATTGATTTCGATTAACTGACATATTTTAGTACCCCGCGTTGTATGGAAAATAATCTAGAAGAAGCAATCAGCAGTTGGGATAACAACAACTGGTACTGAATTCGCCTTGGTTTCATGTAACTTATTATTACACTTTACATATTTAACACTGAATACTTTCATATTTCATTTACCACAAAAGCTTTTGGAAATAGTTTCAATAATTTCGTAAACCTGTCGAGTTTATAGAATTTTTCCAATCATTACAAATTCAAGTCGAAAAGATTAAAATTCATTAATTTTACAAAAATTAGCTGTATTTGCAAAAACACTGGAATTTCTATTAACTCTATAGTTATTATTTAAATATTACTAAGCCAAATCTAAATTAGTGCGTCCCAACGCAAAGAATAATTTTTTTAACCATTAAAAAATTTAACGATAGTCATTAATGGAGATAATGAAACCGTCATTAACTTCACGCTCCACCACGAAAACCAATAAAGGCGTTTCCAAAACTGCAATCCACAAGACGAAAATTGGCAAATGCCAACATCCCAGTGGAACAATACATCGTAATCCATATTTGAATTTTGTGAGCGATTTTCGTCAACGTAATACAGGACTCTCCGCTGTGGAAACAATTAAACGTGGCGCTAAAGAGTGGATGAGTATGGCAAAAGAGGATAAATTGCAATACATTGAAAAGGTTAGTAGACTTTATTTGAATTTAAAATGACGTACATTTGTAAGTATTTACAGTAAGCATTTTATGCACCTAAAAAGCGTAAGTCAGCACACTCCCCTAAGTCTTTGGGGACAAATTTTGCAGTTACAACAACAACATAAAATGTATAATGTAATATCGCAGTATTTGACTAAGCTCCTGTATTCAGTTATTTCTGCAACTGAATGTTCGGCTTTCTTTTTTTCTCTGACAGTCATTATGGAATACCTGAAAAACGCCAGTAGCCGAGCCACAGCGGCTCATCGCCAACCTCGTGTTCTTGTATATAACAACTCTTGGATCGAAAAAAATGTATATATATATGTATATGTGTATATATGGACTGTGTTGTGCAAAGGTTTATGACCGTTTTCCCCAGCGGGTTAGGGGGCCTGTCGTAAGAGGCGACTAAAATACTAAATTGAGGGGTTGTATAGCGCAACCCTTTCAAGGTGTTGCCAGCGCAAAATATAGCTTATCCAACCCAATTGTCAACCTCACCTACCCGTGGCGAATCATGTTACTTTAACAGCGCGGCTCTGGAGACTCCAAGTTCCTCATGGATCTAGGGGGGCGGTATGGCCTGGAAGGTTTAATGTGGTCATACTAAATCGTTCCCGAGATGGTCGGGCTGGTGCCTTAGTGGTGCTTGATACTGGAAAGTACCGGATCTGCATCCGGCAAAGGACCATCAACATCGATAACACTCCCCAAGGGCTTCGGGGAGTATCCTTATCGCTTCAACAACAACAACCGTCAAATTTTTGACCAGGCTCTAGCTAGCAGTTTGTAGTGGAAGTGACTGAAAAGCGGACTAGCTATCTTAAAATATGGATACATATTTTTCAAGGTATTGGGCAATCCGTATTGGAAAGGAAAGGAAAAGTATGTAGGTCGAAGAAGGTATTGGTAATAAACTGAGACTGAAGCCAGAACCATGCCTGTAACCGAAACTGGGCCGATCCGAGCCATAACGAATTCGGAACCGAATTTAAATCTAGAAACGAAAGCAGAAGCTAAAACGGATAACTGAAACCAGAACCAAATCTGAAACCTAGACCGATACCGGGATCGAAACACGAACACATAACAGAGCGAAACCATAACCAAACCCAGATCGGATGTGGAACCAAAACCCAAGCCAAGCCCCGTCAGAAACGAGAACTGAAACAATGACCGAACTCGAGTCAAACCCAAGACTGATATTGAAACACAATAGGTAAATCAGAAATATAAAGGAGAAAATAAGTCATTAGCGAAACCCGAGCAGAAACGGAAACCATAGCGAAAACTGAAATCATAATCAAAGTTGAAACCAAAATTGATACTGACAAAATCGATTTCTCAGTCAAACATGAAATTTAAATCTGAATCGAAAGTGACCTTGGCCAAACTTAAATTGTATTTATTATTATCATAATTATAAGGCCTCGGAGTTGTTGATGTTGTTGTTGTAGCTATAAGGACACTGCCCGAAGGCCTTGGGGAGTGTTATCGAGATGATGGTCCCATGCCTAATGCAGATCCGGTACCAAGCCCGACCATCTCGGGAACGATTTGTTATGACCACATGCGATATTCTAGGCCATACCGCCCTACCACCCCCTACATCCTTGAGGAGTTCGGGGTCGCCAGAGCCTCGGCTGTAAATGAAACAGGATTCGCCACAGATAGGTGAGGTTGACAATTGGGTTTTTGGAGAAGCTATATATTGCGCTGGCAACCTGTCTATTTGGTATATTAGTCGCCTCTTACGACAGGCATACCTACCGCGGGTATATTCTAACCCCCTAACCCGCCTCGATGCATTGCTATCTTTATTTTGATCCATCGTTCTTGACCTTTCAGTCAGTCTATTGCTGTGTGTGGAGGCTTTTAATGTATTTGACTACCTCCTCAGATTTTTTAATCCATATCATGAAGGGATTAAGAGTCACGCTACTAGATGGGAGAGTCTGCCTTGCCTTATCGCTTGTTGGTGGTGGCGAATTTCTGGATCATTACATCAAACTCTACTTGTACAAGGCTTATTTTCATGCAAGGCGAATCCATACCAGGTGGTGGCAAAGCGAATTCGACTAATTCGCCGTGCAGAAGAATGTCAAGTCAAAAGAAAATTTTTATTGATTTCGATTAACTGACATATTTTAGTACCCCGCGTTGTATGGAAGATAATCTAGAAGAAGCAATCAGCAGTTGGGATAACAACAACTGGTACTGAATTCGCCTTGGTTTCATGTAACTTATTATTACACTTTACATATTTAACACTGAATACTTTCATATTTCATTTACCACAAAAGCTTTTGGAAATAGTTTCAATAATTTAGTAAACCTGTCGGGTTTATAGAATTTTTCCAATCATTACAAATTTAAGTCGAAAAGATTAAAATTCATTCATTTTACAAAAATGCTGTATTTGCAAAAACACTGGAATTTCTATTAACTCTATAGTTATTATTTAAATATTACTAAGCCAAATCTAAATTAGTGCGTCCCAACGCAAAGAATAATTTTTTTAACCATTAAAAAATTTAACGATAGTCATTAATGGAGATAATGAAACCGTCATTAACTTCACGCTCCACCACGAAAACCAATAAAAGCGCTTCCAAAACTGCAATCCACAAGACGAAAATTGGCAAATTCCAACATCCCAGTGGAACAATACATCGTAATCCATATTTGAATTTTGTGAGCGATTTTCGTCAACGTAATACAGGACTCTCCGCTGTGGAAACAATTAAACGTGGCGCTAAAGAGTGGATGAGTATGGCAAAAGAGGTTAAATTGCAATACATTGAAAAGGTTAGTAGACTTTATTTGAATTTAAAATGACGTACATTTGTAAGTATTTACAGTGAGCATTTTATGCACCTAAAAAGCATAAGTCAGCACACTCCCCTAAGTCTTTGGGGATAAATTTTGCAGTTACATCAACAACATAAAATGTATAATGTAATATCGCAGTATTTGACTAAGCTCCTGTATTCAGTTATTTCTGCAAATGAATGTTCGGCTTTCTTTTTTTCTCTGACAGTCATTATGGAATACCTGAAAAACGCCAATAGCCGAGCCACAGCGGCTCATCGCCAACCTCGTGTTCTTGTATATAACAACTCTTGGATCGAAAAAAATGTATATATATATGTATATGTGTATATATGGACTGTGTTGTGCAAAGGTTTATGACCGTTTTCCCCAGCGGGTTAGGGGGCTGTCGTAAGAGGCGACTAAAATACTAAATTGAGGGGTTGTGTAGCGCAACCCTTTCAAGGTGTTGCCAGCGCAAAATATAGCTTATCCAACCCAATTGTCAACCTCACCTACCCGTGGCGAATCATGTTACTTTAACAGCGCGACTCTGGAGACTCCAAGTTCCTCATGGATCTAGGGGGGCGGTATGGCCTGGAAGGTTTAATGTGGTCATACTAAATCGTTCCCGAGATGGTCGGGCTGGTGCCTTAGTGGTGCTTGATACTGGAAAATACCGGATCTGCATCCGGCAAAGGACCATCAACATCGATAACACTCCCCAAGGGCTTCGGGGAGTATCCTTATCGCTTCAACAACAACAACCGTCTAATTTTTGATCAGGCTCTAGCTAGCAGTTTGTAGTGGAAGTGACTGAAAAGCGGACTAGCCATCTTAAAATATGAATACATATTTTTCAAGGTATTGGGCAATCCATATTGGAAAGGAAAGGAAAAGAATGTAGGTCGAAGAAAGTATTGGTAATAAACTGAGACTGAAGCCAGAACCATGCCTGTAACCGAAACTGGGCCGATCCGAGCCATAACGAATTCGGAACCGAATTTAAATCTAGAAACGAAATCAGAAGCTAAAACGGATAACTGAAACCAGAACCAAATCTGAAACCTAGACCGATACCGGGATCGAAACACGAACACATAACAGAGCGAAACCATAACCAAACCCAGATCGGATGTGGAACCAAAACCCAAGCCAAGCCCCGTCAGAAACGAGAACTGAAACAATGACCGAACTCGAGTCAAACCCAAGACTGATATTGAAACAAAATAGGTAAATCAGAAATATAAGGGAGAAAATAAGTCATTAGCGAAACCCGAGCAGAAACGGAAACCATAGCGAAAACTGAAATCATAATCAAAGTTGAAACCAAAATTGATACTGACAAAATCGATTTCTCAGTCAAACATGAAATTTAAATCTGAATCGAAAGTGACCTTGGCCAAACTTAAATTGTATTTATTATTATCATTATTATAAGGCCTCGGTGTTGTTGATGTTGTTGTTGTAGCTATAAGGACACTGCCCGAAGGCCTTGGGGAGTGTTATCGAGATGATGGTCCCATGCCTAATGCAGATCCGGTACCAAGCCCGACCATCTCGGGAACGATTTGTTATGACCACATGCGACATTCTAGGCCATACCGCCCTACCAGCCCCTACATCCATGAGGAGTTCGGGGTCGCCAGAGCCTCGGCTGTAAATGAAACAGGATTCGCCACAGATAGGTGAGGTTGACAATTGGGTTTTTGGAGAAGCTATATATTGCGCTGGCAACCTGTCTATTTGGTATATTAGTCGCCTCTTACGACAGGCATACCTACCGCGGGTATATTCTAACCCCCTAACCCGCCTCGATGCACTGCTATCTTTATTTTGATCCACCGTTCTTGACCTTTCAGTCAGTCTATTGCTGTGTGTGGAGGCTTTTAATGTATTTGAGTACCTCCTCAGATTTTTTAATCCATATCATGAAGGGATTAAGAGTCACGCTACTAGATGGGAGAGTCTGCCTTGCCTTATCGCTTGTTGGTGGTGGCGAATTTCTGGATCACTACATCAAACTTTACTTGTACAAGGCTTATTTTCATGCAAGGCGAATCCATACCAGGTGGTGGCAAAGCGAATTCGACTAATTCGCCGTGCAGAAGAATGTCAAGTCAAAAGAAAATTTTTATTGATTTCGATTAACTGACATATTTTAGTACCACGCGTTGTATGGAAAATAATCTAGAAGAAGCAATCAGCAGTTGGGATAACAACAACTGGTACTCAATTCGCCTTGGTTTCATGTAACTTATTATTACACTTTACATATTTAACACTGAATACTTTCATATTTCATTTACCACAAAAGCTTTTGGAAATAGTTTCAATAATTTCGTAAACCTGTCGAGTTTATAGAATTTTTCCAATCATTACAAATTCAAGTCGAAAAGATTAAAATTCATTAATTTTACAAAAATTAGCTGTATTTGCAAAAACACTGGAATTTCTTTTAACTCTATAGTTATTATTTAAATATTACTAAGCCAAATCTAAATTAGTGCGTCCCAACGCAAAGAATAATTTTTTTAACCATTAAAAAATTTAACGATAGTCATTAATGGAGATAATGAAACCGTCATTAACTTCACGCTCCACCACGAAAACCAATAAAGGCGTTTCCAAAACTGCAATCCACAAGACGAAAATTGGCAATTGCCAACGTCCCAGTGGAACAATACATCGTAATCCATATTTGAATTTTTTGAGCGATTTTCGTCAACGTAATACAGGACTCTCCGCTGTGGAAACAATTAAACGTGGCGCTAAAGAGTGGATGAGTATGGCAAAAGAGAATAAAGTGCAATACATTGAAAAGGTTAGTAGACTTTATTTCAATTTAAAATGACGTACATTTGTAATTATTTACAGTAAGCATTCTATGCACCTAAAAAGCGTAAGTCAGCACACTCCCCTAAGTCTTTGGGGACAAATTTTGCAGTTACAACAACAACATAAAATGTATAATGTAATATCGCAGTATTTGACTAAGCTCCTGTATTCAGTTATTTCTGCAACTGAATGTTCGGCTTTCTTTTTTTCTCTGACAGTCATTATGGAATACCTGAAAAACGCCAGTAGCCGAGCCACAGCGGCTCATATATATATATATGTATATGTGTATATATATATGTATATGTGTATATATAGACTGTGTTGTGCAAAGGTTTATGACCGTTTTCCCCAGCGGGTTAGGGGGCCTGTCGTAAGAGGCGACTAAAATACTAAATTGAGGGGTTGTGTAGCGCAACCCTTTCAAGGTGTTGCCAGCGCAAAATATAGCTTATCCAACCCAATTGTCAACCTCACCTACCCGTGGCGAATCATGTTACTTTAACAGCGCGGCTCTGGAGACTCCAAGTTCCTCATGGATCTAGGGGGCGGTATGGCCTGGAAGGTTTAATGTGGTCATACTAAATCGTTCCCGAGATGGTCGGGCTGGTGCCTTAGTGGTGCTTGATACTGGAAAGTACCGGATCTGCATCCGGCAAAGGACCATCAACATCGATAACGCTCCCCAAGGGCTTCGGGGAGTATCCTTATCGCTTCAACAACAGCAACCGTCTAATTTTTGATCAGGCTCTAGCTAGCAGTTTGTAGTGGAAGTGACTGAAAAGCGGACTAGCTATCTTAAAATATGGATACATATTTTTCAAGGTATTGGGCAATCCGTATTGGAAAGGAAAGGAAAAGAATGTAGGTCGAAGAAAGTATTGGTAATAAACTGAGACTGAAGCCAGAACCATGCCTGTAACCGAAACTGGGCCGATCCGAGC
Source organism: Eurosta solidaginis (assembly GCF_040869045.1). NCBI lineage: Eukaryota > Metazoa > Arthropoda > Insecta > Diptera > Tephritidae > Eurosta > Eurosta solidaginis. The sequence goes on from NW_027136955.1 coordinate 52,992, forward strand.
CATAACGAATTCGGAACCGAATTTAAATCTAGAAACGAAAGCAGAAGCTAAAACGGATAACTGAAACCAGAACCAAATCTGAAACCTAGACCGATACCGGGATCGAAACACGAACACATAACAGAGCGAAACCATAACCAAACCCAGATCGGATGTGGAACCAAAACCCAAGCCAAGCCCCGTCAGAAACGAGAACTGAAACAATGACCGAACTCGAGTCAAACCCAAGACTGATATTGAAACAAAATAGGTAAATTAGAAATATAAGGGAGAAAATAAGTCATTAGCGAAACCCGAGCAGAAACGGAAACCATAGCGAAAACTGAAATCATAATCAAAGTTGAAACCAAAATTGATACTGACAAAATCGATTTCTCAGTCAAATATGAAATTTAAATCTGAATCGAAAGTGACCTTGGCCAAACTTAAATTGTATTTATTATTATCATTATTATAAGGCCTCGGTGTTGTTGATGTTGTTGTTGTAGCTATAAGGACACTGCCCGACGGCCTTGGGGAGTGTTATCGAGATGATGGTCCCATGCCTAATGCAGATCCGGTACCAAGCCCGACCATCTCGGGAAAGATTTGTTATGACCACATGCGACATTCTAGGCCATACCGCCCTACCAGCCCCTACATCCATGAGGAGTTGGATTCGCCACAGATAGGTGAGGTTGACAATTGGGTTTTTGGAGAAGCTATATATTGCGCTGGCAACCTGTCTATTTGGTATATTAGTCGCCTCTTACGACAGGCATACCTACCGCGGGTATATTCTAACCCCCTAACCCGCCTCGATGCACTGCTATCTTTATTTTGATCCATCGTTCTTGACCTTTCAGTCAGTCTATTGCTGTGTGTGGAGGCTTTTAATGTATTTGAGTACCTCCTCAGATTTTTTAATCCATATCATGAAGGGATTAAGAGTCACGCTACTAGATGGGAGAGTCTGCCTTGCCTTATCGCTTGTTGGTGGTGGCGAATTTCTGGATCACTACATCAAACTTTACTTGTACAAGGCTTATTTTCATGCAAGGCGAATCCATACCAGGTGGTGGCAAAGCGAATTCGACTAATTCGCCTTGCAGAAGAATGTCAAGTCAAAAGAAAATTTTTATTGATTTCGATTAACTGACATATTTTAGTACCACGCGTTGTATGGAAAATAATCTAGAAGAAGCAATCAGCAGTTGGGATAACAACAACTGGTACTCAATTCGCCTTGGTTTCATGTAACTTATTATTACACTTTACATATTTAACACTGAATACTTTCATATTTCATTTACCACAAAAGCTTTTGGAAATAGTTTCAATAATTTCGTAAACCTGTCGAGTTTATAGAATTTTTCCAATCATTACAAATTCAAGTCGAAAAGATTAAAATTCATTAATTTTACAAAAATTAGCTGTATTTGCAAAAACACTGGAATTTCTATTAACTCTATAGTTATTATTTAAATATTACTAAGCCAAATCTAAATTAGTGCGTCCCAACGCAAAGAATAATTTTTTAAACCATTAAAAAATTTAACGATAGTCATTAATGGAGATAATGAAACCGTCATTAACTTCACGCTCCACTACGAAAACCAATAAAGGCGTTTCCAAAACTGCAATCCACAAGACGAAAATTGGCAAATGCCAACGTCCCAGTGGAACAATACATCGTAATCCATATTTGAATTTTTTGAGCGATTTTCGTCAACGTAATACAGGACTCTCCGCTGTGGAAACAATTAAACGGTGCGCTAAAGAGTGGATGAGTATGGCAAAAGGACCATCAACATCGATAACACTCCCCAAGGCCTTCGGGCAGTGTCCTTATAGCTACAACAACAACATCAACAACACCGAGGCCTTATAATAATGATAATAATAAATACAATTTAAGTTTGGCCAAGGTCACTTTCGATTTCATGTTTGACTGAGAATTCGATCTTGTCAGTATCAATTTTGGTTTCAACTTTGATTATGATTTCAGTTTTCGCTATGGTTTCCGTTTCTGCTCGGGTTTCGCTAATGACTTATTTTCTCCCTTATATTTCAAATTTACCTATTTTGTTTCAATATCAGTCTTGGGTTTGACTCGAGTTCGGTCACTGTTTCAGTTCTCGTTTCTGACGGGGCTTGGCTTGGGTTTTGGTTCCACATCCGATCTGGGTTTGGTTATGGTTTCGCTCTGTTATGTGTTCGTGTTTCGATCCCGGTATCGGTCTAGGTTTCAGATTTGGTTCTGGTTTCAGTTATCCGTTTTAGCTTCTGCTTTCGTTTCTAGATTTAAATTCGGTTCCGAATTCGTTATGGCTCGGATCGGCCCAGTTTCGGTTACAGGCATGGTTCTGGCTTCAGTCTCAGTTTATTACCAATACTTTCTTCGACCTACATTCTTTTCCTTTCCTTTCCAATACGGATTGCCCAATACCTTGAAAAATATGTATCCATATTTTAAGATAGCTAGTCCGCTTTTCAGTCACTTCCGCTACAAACTGCTAGCTAGACCCTGATCAAAAATTAGACGGTTGTTGTTGTTGAAGCGATAAGGATACTCCCCGAAGCCCTTGGGGAGTGTTATCGATGTTGATGGTCCTTTGCCGGATGCAGATCCGGTACTTTCCAGTATCAAGCACCACTAAGGCACCAGCCCGACCATCTCGGGAACGATTTAGTATGACCACATTAAACCTTCCAGGCCATACCGCCCCCCTAGATCCATGAGGAACTTGGAGTCTCCAGAGCCGCGCTGTTAAAGTAACATGATTCGCCACGGGTAGGTGAGGTTGACAATTGGGTTGGATAAGCTATATTTTGCGCTGGCAACACCTTGAAAGGGTTGCGCTACACAACCCCTCAATTTAGTATTTTAGTCGCCTCTTACGACAGGCCCCCTAACCCGCTGGGGGAAAACGGTCATAAACCTTTGCACAACACAGTCCATATATACACATATACATATATATATATATATAAATTTTTTTCGATCCAAGAGTTGTTATATACAAGAACACGAGATTGGCGATGAGCCGCTGTGGCTCGGCTACTGGCGTTTTTCAGGTATTCCATAATGACTGGCAGAGAAAAAAATAAAGCCGAACATTCAGTTGCAGAAATAACTGAATACAGGAGCTTAGTCAAATACTGCGATATTACATTATACATTTTATGTTGTTGTTGTAACTGCAAAATTTGTCCCCAAAGACTTAGGGGAGTGTGCTGACTTACGCTTTTTAGGTGCATAAAATGCTTACTGTAAATACTTACAAATGTACGTCATTTTAAATTCAAATAAAGTCTACTAACCTTTTCAATGTATTGCAATTTATCCTCTTTTGCCATACTCATCCACTCTTTAGCGCCACGTTTAATTGTTTCCACAGCGGAGAGTCCTGTATTACGTTGACGAAAATCGCTCACAAAATTCAAATATGGATTACGATGTATTGTTCCACTGGGATGTTGGCATTTGCCAATTTTCGTCTTGTGGATTGCAGTTTTGGAAACATTATACATTTTATGTTGTTGTTGTAACTGCAAAATTTGTCCCCAAAGACTTAGGGGAGTGTGCTGACTTACGCTTTTTAGGTGCATAAAATGCTTACTGTAAATACTTACAAATGTACGTCATTTTAAATTGAAATAAAGTCTACTAACCTTTTCAATGTATTGCAATTTATCATCTTTTGCCATACTCATCTACTCTTTAGCGCCACGTTTAATTGTTTCCACAGCGGAGAGTCCTGTATTACGCTGACGAAAATCGCTCAAAAAATTCAAATATGGATTACGATGTATTGTTCCACTGGGACGTTGGCATTTGCCAATTTTCGTCTTGTGGATTGCAGTTTTGGAAACGCCTTTATTGGTTTTCGTGGGGGGGGCGTGAAGTTAATGACGGTTTCATTATCTCCATTAATGACTATCGTTAAATTTTTTAATGGTTAAAAAAATTATTCTTTGCGTTGGGACACACTAATTTAGATTTGGCTTAGTAATATTTAAATAATAACTATAGAGTTAATAGAAATTCCAGTGTTTTTGCAAATACAGCTAATTTTTGTAAAATTAATGAATTTTAATCTTTTCGACTTGAATTTGTAATGATTGGAAAAATTCTATAAACTCGACAGGTTTACGAAATTATTGAAACTATTTCCAAAAGCTTTTGTGGTAAATGAAATATGAAAGTATTCAGTGTTAAATATGTAAAGTGTAATAATAAGTTACATGAAACCAAGGCGAATTCAGTACCAGTTGTTGTTATCCCAACTGCTGATTGCTTCTTCTAGATTATTTTCCATACAACGCGTGGTACTAAAATATGTCAGTTAATCGAAATCAATAAAAATTTTCTTTTGACTTGACATTCTTCTGCACGGCGAATTAGTCGAATTCGCTTTGCCACCACCTGGTATGGATTCGCCTTGCATGAAAATAAGCCTTGTACAAGTAGAGTTTGATGTAATGATCCAGAAATTCGCCACTACCAACAAGCGATAAGGCAAGGCAGACTCTCCCATCTAGTAGCGTGGCTCTTAATCCCTTCATGATATGGATTAAAAAATCTGAGGAGGTACTCAAATACATTAAAAGCCTCCACACACAGCAATAGACTGACTGAAAGGTCAAGAACGATGGATCAAAATAAAGATAGCAGTGCATCGAGGCGGGTTAGGGGGTTAGAATATACCCGCGGTAGGTATGCCTGTCGTAAGAGGCGACTAATATACCAAATAGACAGGTTGCCAGCGCAATATATAGCTTCTCCAAAAAACCCAATTGTCAACCTCACCTATCTGTGGCGAATCCTGTTTCATTTACAGCCGAGGCTCTGGCGACCCCGAACTCCTCATGGATGTAGGGGGTGGTAGGGCGGTATGGCCTAGAATGTCGCATGTGGTCATAACAAATCGTTCCCGCGATGGTCGGGCTTGGTACCGGATCTGCATTAGGCATGGGACCATCATCTCGATAACACTCCCCAAGGCCTTCGGGCAGTGTCCTTATAGCTACAACAACAACATCAACAACACCGAGGCCTTATAATAATAATAATAATAAATACAATTTAAGTTTGGCCAAGGTCACTTTCGATTCAGATTTAAATTTCATGTTTGACTGAGAAATCGATTTTGTCAGTATCAATTTTGGTTTCAACTTTGATTATGATTTCAGTTTTCGCTATGGTTTCCGTTTCTGCTCGGGTTTCGCCAATGACTTATTTTCTCCCTTATATTTCTGATTTACCTATTTTGTTTCAATATCAGTCTTGGGTTTGACTCGAGTTCGGTCATTGTTTCAGTTCTCGTTTCTGACGGGGCTTAGCTTGGGTTTTGGTTCCACATCCGATCTGGGTTTGGTTATGGTTTCGCTCTATTATGTGTTCGTGTTTCGATCCCGGTATCGGTCTAGGTTTCAGATTTGGTTCTGGTTTCAGTTATCCGTTTTAGCTTCTGCTTTGGTTTCTAGATTTAAATTCGGTTCCGAATTCGTTATGGCTCGGATCGGCCCAGTTTTGGTTACAGGCATGGTTCTGGCTTCAGTCTCAGTTTATTACCAATACTTTCTTCGACCTACATTCTTTTCCTTTCCTTTCCAATACGGATTGCCCAATACCTTGAAAAATATGTATCCATATTTTAAGATAGCTAGTCCGCTTTTCAGTCACTTCCACTACAAACTGCTAGCTAGAGCCTGATCAAAAATTAGACGGTTGTTGTTGTTGAAGCGATAAGGATACTCCCCGAAGCCATTGGGGAGTGTTATCGATGTTGATGGTCCTTTGCCGGATGCAGATCCGGTACTTTCCAGTATCAAGCACCACTAAGGCACCAGCCCGACCATCTCGGGAACGATTTAGTATGACCACATTAAACCTTCCAGGCCATACCGCCCCCCTAGATCCATGAGGAACTTGGAGTCTCCAGAGCCGCGCTGTTAAAGTAACATGATTCGCCACGGGTAGGTGAGGTTGACAATTGGGTTGGATAAGCTATATTTTGCGCTGGCAACACCTTGAAAGGGTTGCGCTACACAACCCCTCAATTTAGTATTTTAGTCGCCTCTTACGATAGGCCCCCTAACCCGCTGGGGAAAACGGTCATAAACCTTTACACAACACAGTCCATATATACACATATACATATATATATACATTTTTTTCGATCCAAGAGTTGTTATATACAAGAACACGAGGTTGGCGATAAGCCGCTGTGGCTCGGCTACTGGCGTTTTTCAGGTATTTCATAATGACTGTCAGAGAAAAAAAGAAAGCCGAACATTCAGTTGCAGAAATAACTGAATACAGGAGCTTAGTCAAATACTGCGATATTACATTATACATTTTATGTTGTTGTTGTAACTACAAAATTTGTCCCCAAAGACTTAGGGGAGTGTGCTGACTTACGCTTTTTAGGTGCATAAAATGCTTACTGTAAATACTTACAAATGTACGTCATTTTAAATTGAAATAAAGTCTACTAACCTTTTCAATGTATTGCAATTTATCCTCTTTTGCCATACTCATCCACTCTTTAGCGCCACGTTTAATTGTTTCCACAGCGGAGAGTCCTGTATTACGTTGACGAAAATCGCTCAAAAAATTCAAATATGGATTACGATGTATTATTCCACTGGGACGTTGGCATTTGCCAATTTTCGTCTTGTGGATTGCAGTTTTGGAAACGCCTTTATTGGTTTTCGTGGTGGAGCGTGAAGTTAATGACGGTTTCATTATCTCCATTAATGACTATCGTTAAATTTTTTAATGGTTAAAAAAATTATTCTTTGCGTTGGGACGCACTAATTTAGATTTGGCTTAGTAATATTTAAATAATAAATATAGAGTTAATAGAAATTCCAGTGTTTTTGCAAATACAGCTAATTTTTGTAAAATTAATGAATTTTAATCTTTTCGACTTGAATTTGTAATGATTGGAAAAATTCTATAAACTCGACAGGTTTACGAAATTATTGAAACTATTTCCAAAAGCTTTTGTGGTAAATGAAATATGAAAGTATTCAGTGTTAAATATGTAAAGTGTAATAATAAGTTACATGAAACCAAGGCGAATTCAGTACCAGTTGTTGTTATCCCAACTGCTGATTGCTTCTTCTAGATTATTTTCCATACAACGCGTGGTACTAAAATATGTCAGTTAATCGAAATCAATAAAAATTTTCTTTTGACTTGACATTCTTCTGCACGGCGAATTAGTCGAATTCGCTTTGCCACCACCTGGTATGGATTCGCCTTGCATGAAAATAAGCCTTGTAAAAGTAGAGTTTGATGTAATGATCCAGAAATTCGCCACCACCAACAAGCGATAAGGCAAGGCAGACTCTCCCATCTAGTAGCGTGACTCTTAATCCCTTCATGATATGGATTAAAAAATCTGAGGAGGTACTCAAATACATTAAAAGCCTCCACACACAGCAATAGACTGACTGAAAGGTCAAGAACGATGGATCAAAATAAAGATAGCAGTGCATCGAGGCGGGTTAGGGGGTTAGAATATACCCGCGGTAGGTATGCCTGTTGTAAGAGGCGACTAATATACCAAATAGACAGATTGCCAGCGCAATATATAGCTTCTCCAAAAACCCAATTGTCAACCTCACCTATCTGTGGCGAATCCTGTTTCATTTACAGCCGAGGCTCTGGCGACCCCGAACTCCTCATGGATGTAGGGGGTGGTAGGGCGGTATGGCCTAGAATGTCGCATGTGGTCATAACAAATCGTTCCCGAGATGGTCGGGCTTGGTACCGGATCTGCATTAGGCATGGGACCATCATCTCGATAACACTCCCCAAGGCCTTCGGGCAGTGTCCTTATAGCTATAACAACAACATCAACAACACCGAGGCCTTATAATAATGATAATAATAAATACAATTAAAGTTTGGCCAAGGTCACTTTCGATTCAGATTTAAATTTCATGTTTGACTGAGAAATCGATTTTTGTCAGTATCAATTTTGGTTTCAACTTTAATTATGATTTCAGTTTTCGCTATGGTTTCCGTTTCTGCTCGGGTTTCGCTAATGACTTATTTTCTCCTTATATTTCTGATTTACCTATTTTGTTTCAATATCAGTCTTGGGTGTGACTCGAGTTCGGTCATTGTTTCAGTTCTCGTTTCTGACGGGGCTTGGCTTGGGTTTTGGTTCCACATCCGATCTGGGTTTGGTTATGGTTTCGCTCTGTTATGTGTTCGTGTTTCGATCCCGGTATCGGTCTAGGTTTCAGATTTGGTTCTGGTTTCAGTTATCCGTTTTAGCTTCTGCTTTCGTTTCTAGATTTAAATTCGGTTCCAAATTCGTTATGGCTCGGATCGAACCAGTTCCGGTTACAGGCATGGTTCTGGCTTCAGTCTCAGTTTATTACCAATACTTTCTTCGACCTACATTCTTTTCCTTTCCTTTCCAATACGGATTGCCCAATACCTTGAAAAATATGTATCCATATTTTAAGATAGCTAGTCCGCTTTTCAGTCACTTCCACTACAAACTGCTAGCTAGAGCCTGATTAAAAATTAGACGGTTGTTGTTGTTGTAGCGATAAGGTTACTCCCCGAAGCCTTTGGGGAGTGTTATCGATGTTGATGGTCCTTTGCCGGATGCAGATCCGGTACTTTCCAGTATCAAGCACCACTAAGGCACCAGCCCGACCATCTCTGGAACGATTTAGTATGACCACATTAAACCTTCCAGGCCATACCGCCCCCCCTAGATCCATGAGGAACTTGGAGTCTCCAGAGCCGCGCTGTTAAAGTAACATGATTCGCCACGGGTAGGTGAGGTTGACAATTGGGTTGGATAATCTATATTTTGCGCTGGCAACACCTTGAAAGGGTTGCGCTACACAACCCCTCAATTTAGTATTTTAGTCGCCTCTTACGACAGGCCCCCTAACCCGCTGGGGAAAACGGTCATAAACCTTTACACAACACAGTCAATATATACACATATACATATATATATACATTTTTTTCGATCCAAGAGTTGTTATATACAAGAACACGAGGTTGGCGATGAGCCGCTGTGGCTCGGCTACTGGCGTTTTTCAGGTATTCCATAATGACTGTCAGAGAAAAAAATAAAGCCGAACATTCAGTTGCAGAAATAACTGAATACAGGAGCTTAGTCAAATACTGCGATATTACATTATACATTTTATGTTGTTGTTGTAACTGCAAAATTTGTCCCCAAAGACTTAGGGGAGTGTGCTGACTTACGCTTTTTTAGGCGCATAAAATGCTTACTGTAAATACTTACAAATGTACGTCATTTTAAATTGAAATAAAGTCTACTAACCTTTTCAATGTATTGCAATTTATCCTCTTTTGCCATACTCATCCACTCTTTAGCGCCACGTTTAATTGTTTCCACAGCGGAGAGTCCTGTATTACGTTGACGAAAATCGCTCAAAAAATTCAAATATGGATTACGATGTATTGTTCCACTGGGACGTTGGCATTTGCCAATTTTCGTCTTGTGGATTGCAGTTTTGGAAACGCCTTTATTGGTTTTCGTGGTGGAGCGTGAAGTTAATGACGGTTTCATTATCTCCATTAATGACTATCGTTAAATTTTTTAATGGTTTAAAAAAATTATTCTTTGCGTTGGGGACGCACTAATTTAGATTTGGCTTAGTAATATTTAAATAATAACTATAGAGTTAATAGAAATTCCAGTGTTTTTGCAAATACAGCTAATTTTTGTAAAATTAATGAATTTTAATCTTTTCGACTTGAATTTGTAATGATTGGAAAAATTCTATAAACTCGACAGGTTTACGAAATTATTGAAACTATTTCCAAAAGCTTTTGTGGTAAATGAAATATGAAAGTATTCAGTGTTAAATATGTAAAGTGTAATAATAAGTTACATGAAACCAAGGCGAATTCAGTACCAGTTGTTGTTATCCCAACTGCTGATTGCTTCTTCTAGATTATTTTCCATACAACTCGTGGTACTAAAATATGTCAGTTAATCGAAATCAATAAAAATTTTCTTTTGACTTGACATTTTTCTGCACAGCGAATTAGTCGAATTCGCTTTGCCACCACCTGGTATGGATTCGCCTTGCATGAAAATAAGCCTTGTACAAGTAGAGTTTGATGTAATGATCCAGAAATTCGCCACCACCAACATGCGATAAGGCAAGGCAGACTCTCCCATCTAGTAGCGTGACTCTTAATCCCTTCATGATATGGATTAAAAAATCTGAGGAGGTACTCAAATACATTAAAAGCCTCCACACACAGCAATAGACTGACTGAAAGGTCAAGAACGATGGATCAAAATAAAGATAGCAGTGCATCGAGGCGGGTTAGGGGGTTAGAATATACCCGCGGTAGGTATGCCTGTCGTAAGAGGCGACTAATATACCAAATAGACAGGTTGCCAGCGCAATATATAGCTTCTCCAAAAACCCAATTGTCAACCTCACCTATCTGTGGCGAATCCTGTTTCATTTACAGCCGAGGCTCTGGCGACCCCGAACTCCTCATGGATGTAGGGGGTGGTAGGGCGGTATGGCCTAGAATGTCGCATGTGGTCATAACAAATCGTTCCCGAGATGTTCGTGCTTGGTACCGGATCTGCATTAGGCATGGGGACCATCATCTCGATAACACTCCCCAAGGCCTTCGGGCAGTGTCCTTATAGCTACAACAACAACATCAACAACACCGAGGCCTTATAATAATGATAATAATAAATACAATTTAAGTTTGGCCAAGGTCACTTTCGATTCAGATTTAAATTTCATGTTTGACTGAGAAATCGATTTTGTCAGTATCAATTTTGGTTTCAACTTTGATTATGATTTCAGATTCTCTATGGTTTCCGTTTCTGCTCGGGTTTCGCTAATGACTTATTTTCTCCCTTATATTTCTGATTTACCTATTTTGTTTCAATATCAGTCTTGGGTTTGACTCGAGTTCGGTCATTGTTTCAGTTCTCGTTTCTGACGGGGCTTGGCTTGGGTTTTGGTTCCACATCCGATCTGGGTTTGGTTATGGTTTCGCTCTGTTATGTGTTCGTGTTTCGATCCCGGTATCGGTCTAGGTTTCAGATTTGGTTCTGGTTTCAGTTATCCGTTTTAGCTTCTGCTTTCGTTTCTAGATTTAAATTCGGTTCCGAATTCGTTATGGCTCGGATCGGCCCAGTTTCGGTTACAGGCATGGTTCTGGCTTCAGTCTCAGTTTATTACCAATACTTTCTTCGACCTACATTCTTTTCCTTTCCTTTCCAATACGGATTGCCCAATACCTTGAAAAATATGTATCCATATTTTAAGATAGCTAGTCCGCTTTTCAGTCACTTCCACTACAAACTGCTAGCTAGAGCCTGATCAAAAATTAGACGGTTGTTGTTGTTGAAGCGATAAGGATACTCCCCGAAGCCCTTGGGGAGTGTTATCGATGTTGATGGTCCTTTGCCGGATGCAGATCCGGTACTTTCCAGTATAAAGCACCACCAAGGCACCAGCCCGACCATCTCGGGAACGATTTAGTATGACCACATTAAACCTTCCAGGCCATACCGCCCCCCTAGATCCATGAGGAACTTGGAGTCAACAGAGCCGCGCTGTTAAAGTAACATGATTCGCCCACGGGTAGGTGAGGTTGACAATTGGGTTGGATAAGCTATATTTTGCGCTGACAACACCTTGAAAGGGTTGCGCTACACAACCCCTCAATTTAGTATTTTAGTCGCCTCTTACGACAGGCGCCCCTAACCCGCTGGGGAAAACGGTCATAAACCTTTGCACAACACAGTCCATATATACACATATACATATATATATACATTTTTTTCGATCCAAGAGTTGTTATATACAAGAACACGAGGTTGGCGATGAGCCGCTGTGGCTCGGCTACTGGCGTTTTTCAGGTATTCCATAATGACTGTCAGAAAAAAAAGAAAGCCGAACATTCAGTTGCAGAAATAACTGAATACAGGAGCTTAGTCAAATACTGCGATATTACATTATACATTTTATGTTCTTGTTGTAACTGCAAAATTTGTCCCCAAAGACTTAGGGGAGTGTGCTGACTTACGCTTTTTAGGTGCATAAAATGCTTACTGTAAATACTTACAAATGTACGTCATTTTAAATTGAAATAAAGTATACTAACCTTTTCAATGTATTGCAATTTATCCTCTTTTGCCATACTCATCCACTCTTTAGCGCCACGTTTAATTGTTTCCACAGCGGAGAGTCCTGTATTACGTTGACGAAAATCGCTCAAAAAATTCAAATATGGATTACGATGTATTGTTCCACTGGGACGTTGGCATTTGCCAATTTTCGTCTTGTGGATTGCAGTTTTGGAAACGCCTTTATTGGTTTTCGTAGTGGAGCGTAAAGTTAATGACGGTTTCATTATCTCCATTAATGACTATCGTTAAATTTTTTAATGGTTTAAAAAATTATTCTTTGCGTTGGGACGCACTAATTTGGCTTAGTAATATTTAAATAATAACTATAGAGTTAATAGAAATTCCAGTGTTTTTGCAAATACAGCTAATTTTTGTAAAATTAATGAATTTTAATCTTTTCGACTTGAATTTGTAATGATTGGAAAAATTCTATAAACTCGACAGGTTTACGAAATTATTGAAACTATTTCCAAAAGCTTTTGTGGTAAATGAAATATGAAAGTATTCAGTGTTAAATATGTAAAGTGTAATAATAAGTTACATGAAACCAAGGCGAATTCAGTACCAGTTGTTGTTATCCCAACTGCTGATTGCTTCTTCTAGATTATTTTCCATACAACGCGTGGTACTAAAATATGTCAGTTAATCGAAATCAATACAAATTTTCTTTTGACTTGACATTCTTCTGCACGGCGAATTAGTCGAATTCGCTTTGCCACCACCTGGTATGGATTCGCCTTGCATGAAAATAAGCCTTGTACAAGTAGAGTTTGATGTAATGATCCAGAAATTCGCCACCACCAACAAGCGATAAGGCAAGGCAGATTCTCCCATCTAGTAGCGTGACTCTTAATCCCTTCATGATATGGATTAAAAAATCTGAGGAGGTACTCAAATACATTAAAAGCCTCCACACACAGCAATAGACTGACTGAAAGGTCAAGAACGATGGATCAAAATAAAGATAGCAGTGCATCGAGGCGGGTTAGGGGGTCAGAATATACCCGCGGTAGGTATGCCTGTCGTAAGAGGCGACTAATATACCAAATAGACAGTTGCCAGCGCAATATATAGCTTCTCCAAAAACCCAATTGTCAACCTCACCTATCTGTGGCGAATCCTGTTTCATTTACAGCCGAGGCTCTGGCGACCCCGAACTCCTCATGAATGTAGGGGGTGGTAGGGCGGTATGGCCTAGAATGTCGCATGTGGTCATAACAAATCGTTCCCGAGATGGTCGGGCTTGGTACGGGATCTGCATTAGACATGGGGACCATCATCTCAATAACACTCCCCAAGGCCTTCGGGCAGTGTCCTTATAGCTACAACAACAACATTAACAACACCGAGGCCTTATAATAATGATAATAATAAATATAATTTAAGTTTGGCCAAGGTCACTTTCGATTCAGATTTAAATTTCATGTTTGACTGAGAAATCGATTTTGTCAGTATCAATTTTGGTTTCAACTTTGATTATGATTTCAGTTTTCGCTATGGTTTCCGTTTCTGCTCGGGTTTCGCTAATGACTTATTTTCTCCCTTATATTTCTGATTTACCTATTTTGTTTCAATATCAGTCTTGGGTTTGACTCGAGTTCGGTCATTGTTTCAGTTCTCGTTTCTGACGGGGCTTGGCTTGGGTTTTGGTTCCACATCCGATCTGGGTTTGGTTATGGTTTCGCTCTGTTATGTGTTCGTGTTTCGATCCCGGTATCGGTCTAGGTTTCAGATTTGGTTCTGGTTTCAGTTATCCGTTTTAGCTTCTGCTTTCGTTTCTAGATTTAAATTCGGTTCCGAATTCGTTATGGCTCGGATCGGCCCAGTTTCGGTTACAGGCATGGTTCTGGCTTCAGTCTCAGTTTATAACAATACTTTCTTCGACCTACATTCTTTTCCTTTCCTTTCCAATACGGATTGCCCAATACCTTGAAAAATATGTATCCATATTTTAAGATAGCTAGTCCGCTTTTTCAGTCACTTCCACTACAAACTGCTAGCTAGAGCCTGATCAAAAATTAGACGGTTGTTGTTGTTGAAGCGATAAGGATACTCCCCGAAGCCCTTGGGGAGTGTTATCGATGTTGATGGTCCTTTGTCGTATGCAGATCCGGTACTTTCCAGTATCAAGCACCACTAAGGCACCAGCCCGACCATCTCGGGAACGATTTAGTATGACCACATTAAACCTTCCAGGCCTACCGCCCCCCTAGATCCATGAGGAACTTGGAGTCTCCATAGCCGCGCTGTTAAAGTAACATGATTCGCCACGGGTAGGTGAGGTTGACAATTGGGTTGGATAAGCTATATTTTGCGCTGGCAACACCTTGAAAGGGTTGCGCTACACAACCCCTCAATTTAGTATTTTAGTCGCCTCTTACGACAGGCCCCCTAACCCGCTGGGGAAAACGGTCATAAACCTTTGCACAACACAGTCCATATATACACATATACATATATATATACATTTTTTTCGATCCAAGAGTTGTTATATACAAGAACACGAGGTTGGCGATGAGCCGCTGTGGCTCGGCTACTGGCGTTTTTCAGGTATTCCATAATGACTGTCAGAGAAAAAAAGAAAGCCGAACATTCAGTTGCAGAAATAACTGAATACAGGAGCTTAGTCAAATACTGCGATATTACATTATACATTTTATGTTGTTGTTGTAACTGCAAAATTTGTCCCCAAAGACTTAGGGGAGTGTGCTGACTTACGCTTTTTAGGTGCATAAAATGCTTACTGTAAATACTTACAAATGTACGTCATTTTAAATTGAAATAAAGTCTACTAACCTTTTCAATGTATTGCAATTTATCCTCTTTTGCCATACTCATCCACTCTTTAGCGCCACGTTTAATTGTTTCCACAGCGGAGAGTCCTGTATTACGTTGACGAAAATCGCTCAAAAAATTCAAATATGGATTACGATGTATTGTTCCACTGGGACGTTGGCATTTGCCAATTTTCGTCTTGTGGATTGCAGTTTTGGAAACGCCTTTATTGGTTTTCGTGGTGGAGCGTGAAGTTAATGACGGTTTCATTATGTCCATTAATGACTATCGTTAAATTTTTTAATGGTTAAAAAAATTATTCTTTGCGTTGGGACGCACTAATTTAGATTTGGCTTAGTAATATTTAAATAATAACTATAGAGTTAATAGAAATTCCAGTGTTTTTGCAAATACAGCTAATTTTTGTAAAATTAATGAATTTTAATCTTTTCGACTTGAATTTGTAATGATTGGAAAAATTCTATAAACTCGACAGGTTTACGAAATTATTGAAACTATTTCCAAAAGCTTTTGTGGTAAATGAAATATGAAAGTATTAAGTGTTAAATATGTAAAGTGTAATAATAAGTTACATGAAACCAAGGCGAATTCAGTACCAGTTGTTGTTATCCCAACTGCTGATTGCTTCTTCTAGATTATTTTCCATACAACGCGTGGTACTAAAATATGTCAGTTAATCGAAATCAATAAAAATTTTCTTTTGACTTGACATTCTTCTGCACGGCGAATTAGTCGAATTCGCTTTCCCACCACCTGGTATGGATTCGCCTTGCATGAAAATAAGCCTTGTACAAGTAGAGTTTGATGTAATGATCCAGAAATTCGCCACCACCAACAAGCGATAAGGCAAGGCAGACTCTCCCATCTAGTAGCGTGACTCTTAATCCCTTCATGATATGGATTAAAAAATCTGAGGAGGTACTCAAATACATTAAAAGCCTCCACACACAGCTATAGACTGACTGAAAGGTCAAGAACGATGGATCAAAATAAAGATAGCAGTGCATCGAGGCGGGTTAGGGGGTTAGAATATACCCGCGGTAGGTATGCCCGTCGTAAGAGGCGACTAATATACCAAATAGACAGGTTGCCAGCGCAATATATAGCTTCTTCAAAAACCCAATTGTCAACCTCACCTATCTGTGGCGAATCCTGTTTCATTTACAGCCGAGGCTCTGGCGACCCCGAACTCCTCATGGATGTAGGGGGTGGTAGGGCGGTATGGCCTAGAATGTCGCATGTGGTCATAACAAATCGTTCCCGAGATGGTCGGGCTTGGTACCGGATCTGCATTAGGCATGGGACCATCATCTCGATAACACTCCCCAAGGCCTTCGGGCAGTGTCCTTATAGCTACAACAACAACATCAACAACACCGAGGCCTTATAATAATGATAATAATAAATACAATTTAAGTTTGGCCAAGGTCACTTTCGATTCAGATTTAAATTTCATGTTTGACTGAGAAATCGATTTTGTCAGTATCAATTTTGGTTTCAACTTTGATTATGATTTCAGATTTCGCTATGGTTTCCGTTTCTGCTCGGGTTTCGCTAACGACTTATTTTCTCCCTTATATTTCTGATTTACCTATTTTGTTTCAATATCTGTCTTGGGTTTGACTCGAGTTCGGTCATTGTTTCAGTTCTCGTTTCTGACGGGGCTTGGCTTGGGTTTTGGTTCCACATCCGATCTGGGTTTGGTTATGGTTTCGCTCTGTTATGTGTTCGTGTTTCGATCCCGGTATCGGTCTAGGTTTCAGATTTGGTTCTGGTTTCAGTTATCCGTTTTAGCTTCTGCTTTCGTTTCTAGATTTAAATTCGGTTCCGAATTCGTTATGGCTCGGATCGGCCCAGTTCCGGTTATAGGTATGGTTCTGGCTTCAGTCTCAGTTTATTACCAATACTTTCCTCGACCTACATTCTTTTCCTTTCCTTTCCAATACGGATTGCCCAATACCTTGAAAAATATGTATCCATATTTTAAGATAGCTAGTCCGCTTTTCAGTCACTTCCACTACAAACTGCTAGCTAGAGCCTGATCAAAAATTTGACGGTTGTTGTTGTTGAAGCGATAAGGATACTCCCCGAAGCCCTTGGGGAGTGTTATCGATGTTGATGGTCCTTTGCCGGATGCAGATCCGGTACTTTCCAGTATCAAGCACCACTAAGGCACCAGCCCGACCATCTCGGGAACGATTTAGTATGACCACATTAAACCTTCCAGGCCATACCGCCCCCCTAGATCCATGAGGAACTTGGAGTCTCCAGAGCCGCGCTGTTAAAGTAACATGATTCGCCACGGGTAGGTGAGGTTGACAATTGGGTTGGATAAGCTATATTTTGCGCTGGCAACACCTTAAAAGGGTTGCGCTCCACAACCCCTCAATTTAGTATTTTAGTCGCCTCTTACGACAGGCCCCCTAACCCGCTGGGGAAAACGGTCATAAACCTTTGCACAACACAGTCCATATATACACATATACATATATATATACAATTTTTTCGATCGAAGAGTTGTTATATACAAGAACACGAGGTTGGCGATGAGCCGCTGTGGCTCGGCTACTGGCGTTTTTCAGGTATTCCATAATGACTGTCAGAGAAAAAAAGAAAGCCGAACATTCAGTTGCAGAAATAACTGAATACAGGAGCTTAGTCATATACTGCGATATTACATTATACATTTTATGTTGTTGTTGTAACTGCAAAATTTGTCCCCAAAGACTTAGGGGAGTGTGCTGACTTACGCTTTTTAGGTGCATAAAATGCTTACTGTAAATACTTACAAATGTACGTCATTTTAAATTGAAATAAAGTCTACTAACCTTTTCAATGTATTGCAATTTATCCTCTTTTGCCATACTCATCCACTCTTTAGCGCCACGTTTAATTGTTTCCACAGCGGAGAGTCCTGTATTACGTTGACGAAAATCGCTCAAAAAATTCAAATATGGATTACGATGTATTGTTCCACTGGGACGTTGGCATTTGCCAATTTTCGTCTTGTGGATTGCAGTTTTGGAAACGCCTTTATTGGTTTTCGTGGTGGAGCGTGAAGTTAATGACGGTTTCATTATCTCCATTAATGACTATCGTAAAATTTTTTAATGGTTAAAAAAATTATTCTTTGCGTTGGGACGCACTATTTTAGATTTGGCTTAGTAATATTTAAATAATAACTATAGAGTTAATAGAAATTCCAGTGTTTTTGCAAATACAGCTAATTTTTGTAAAATTAATGAATTTTAATCTTTTCGACTTGAATTTGTAATGATTGGAAAAATTCTATAAACTCGACAGGTTTACGAAATTATTGAAACTATTTCCAAAAGCTTTTGTGGTAAATGAAATATGAAAGTATTCAGTGTTAAATATGTAAAGTGTAATAATAAGTTACATGAAACCAAGGCGAATTCAGTACCAGTTGTTGTTATCCCAACTGCTGATTGCTTCTTCTAGATTATTTTCCATACAACGCGTGGTACTAAAATATGTCAGTTAATCTAAATCAATAAAAATTTTCTTTTGACTTGACATTCTTCTGCACGGCGAATTAGTCGAATTCGCTTTGCCACCACCTGGTATGGATTCGCCTTGCATGAAAATAAGCCTTGTACAAGTAGAGTTTGATGTAATGATCCAGAAATTCGCCACCACCAACAAGCGATAAGGCAAGGCAGACTCTCCCATCTAGTAGCGTGACTCTTAATCCCTTCATGATATGGACTAAAAAATCTGAGGAGGTACTCAAATACATTAAAAGCCTCCACTCACAGCAATAGACTGACTGAAAGGTCAAGAACGATGGATCAAAATAAAGATAGCAGTGCATCGAGGCGGGTTAGGGGGTTAGAATATACCCGCGGTAGGTATGCCTGTCGTAAGAGGCGACTAATATACCAAATAGACAGGTTGCCAGCGCAATATATAGCTTCTCCAAAAACCCAATTGTCAACCTCACCTATCTGTGGCAAATCCTGTTTCATTTACAGCTGAGGCTCTGGCGACCCCGAACTCCTCATGGATGTATGGGGTGGTAGGGCGGTATGGCCTAGAATGTCGCATGTGGTCATAACAAATCGTTCCCGAGATGGTCGGGCTTGGTACCGGATCTGCATTAGGCATGGGACCATCATCTCGATAACACTCCCCAAGGCCTTCGGGCAGTGTCCTTATAGCTACAACAACAACATCAACAACACCGAGGCCTTATAATAATGATAATAATAAATACAATTTAAGTTTGGCCAAGGTCACTTTCGATTCAGATTTAAATTTCATGTTTGACTGAGAAATCGATTTTGTCAGTATCAATTTTGGTTTCAACTTTGATTATGATTTCAGTTTTCGCTATGGTTTCCGTTTCTGCTCGGGTTTCGCTAATGACTTATTTTCTCCCTTATATTTCTGATTTACCTATTTTGTTTCAATATCAGTCTTGGGTTTGACTCGAGTTCGGTCATTGTTTCAGTTCTCGTTTCTGACGGGGCTTGGCTTGGGTTTTGGTTCCACATCCGATCTGGGTTTGGTTATGGTTTCGCTCTGTTATGTGTTCGTGTTTCGATCCCGGTATCGGTCTAGGTTTCAGATTTGGTTCTGGTTTCAGTTATCCGTTTTAGCTTCTGCTTTCGTTTCTAGATTTAAATTCGGTTCCGAATTCGTTATGGCTCGGATCGGCCCAGTTTCGGTTACAGGCATGGTTCTGGCTTCAGTCTCAGTTTATTACCAATACTTTCTTCGACCTACATTCTTTTCCTTTCCTTTCCAATACGGATTGCCCAATACCTTGAAAAATATGTATCCATATTTTAAGATAGCTAGTCCGCTTTTCAGTCACTTCCACTACAAACTGCTAGCTAGAGCCTGATCAAAAATTAGACGGTTGTTGTTGTTGAAGCGATAAGGATACTCCCCGAAGCCCTTGGGGAGTGTTATCGATGTTGATGGTCCTTTGCCGGATGCAGATCCGGTACTTTCCAGTATCAAGCACCACTAAGGCACCAGCCCGACCATCTCGGGAACGATTTAATATGACCACATTAAACCTTCCAGGCCATACCGCCCCCCTAGATCCATGAGGAACTTGGAGTCTCCAGAGCCGCGCTGTTAAAGTAACATGATTCGCCACGGGTAGGTGAGGTTGACAATTGGGTTGGATTAGCTATATTTTGCGCTGGCAACACCTTGAAAGGGTTGCGCTACACAACCCCTCAATTTAGTATTTTAGTCGCCTCTTACGACAGGCCCCCTAACCCGCTGGGGAAAACGGTCATAAACCTTTGCACAACACAGTCCATATATACACATATACATATATATATACAATTTTTTCGATCCAAGAGTTGTTATATACAGGAACACGAGGTTGGCGATGAGCCGCTGTGGCTCGGCTACTGGCGTTTTTCAGGTATTCCATAATGACTGTCAGAGAAAAAAAGAAAGCCGAACATTCAGTTGCAGAAATAACTGAATACAGGAGCTTAGTCATATACTGCGATATTACATTATACATTTTATGTTGTTGTTGTAACTGCAAAATTTGTCCCCAAAGACTTAGGGGAGTGTGCTGACTTACGCTTTTTAGGTGCATAAAATGCTTACTGTAAATACTTACAAATGTACGTCATTTTAAATTGAAATAAAGTCTACTAACCTTTTCAATGTATTGCAATTTATCCTCTTTTGCCATACTCATCCACTCTTTAGCGCCACGTTTAATTGTTTCCACAGCGGAGAGTCCTGTATTACGTTGACGAAAATCGCTCAAAAAATTCAAATATGGATTACGATGTATTGTTCCACTGGGACGTTGGCATTTGCCAATTTTCGTCTTGTGGATTGCAGTTTTGGAAACGCCTTTATTGGTTTTCGTGGTGGAGCATGAAGTTAACGACGGTTTCATTATCTCCTTTAATGACTATCGTTAAATTTTTTAATGGTTAAAAAAATTATTCTTTGCGTTGGGACGCACTAATTTAGATTTGGCTTAGTAATATTTAAATAATAACTATAGAGTTAAATGAAATTCCAGTGTTTTTGCAAATACAGCTAATTTTTGTAAAATTAATGAATTTTAATCTTTTCGACTTGAATTTGTAATGATTGGAAAAATTCTATAAACTCGACAGGTTTACGAAATTATTGAAACTATTTCCAAAAGCTTTTGTGGTAAATGAAATATGAAAGTATTCAGTGTTAAATATGTAAAGTGTAATAATAAGTTACATGAAACCAAGGCGAATTCAGTACCAGTTGTTGTTATCCCAACTGCTGATTGCTTCTTCTAGATTATTTTCCATACAACGCGTGGTACTAAAATATGTCAGTTAATCGAAATCAATAAAAATTTTCTTTTGACTTGACATTCTTCTGCACGGCGAATTAGTCGAATTCGCTTTGCCACCACCTGGTATGGATTCGCCTTGCATGAAAATAAGCCTTGTACAAGTAGAGTTTGATGTAATGATCCAGAAATTCGCCACCACCAACAAGCGATAAGGCAAGGCAGACTCTCCCATCTAGTAGCGTGACTCTTAATCCCTTCATGATATGGATTAAAAAATCTGAGGAGGTACTCAAATAAATTAAAAGCCTCCACACACAGCAATAGACTGACTGAAAGGTCAAGAATGATGGATCAAAATAAAGATAGCAGTGCATCGAGGCGGGTTAGGGGGTTAGAATATACCCGCGGTAGGTATGCCTGTCGTAAGAGGCGACTAATATACCAAATAGACAGGTTGCCAGCGCAATATATAGCTTCTCAAAAACCCAATTGTCAACCTCACCTATCTGTGGCGAATCCTGTTTCATTTACAGCCGAGGCTCTGGCGACCCCGAACTCCTCATGGATGTAGGGGGTGGTAGGGCGGTATGGCCTAGAATGTCGCATGTGGTCATAACAAATCGTTCCCGAGATGGTCGGGCTTGGTACCGGATCTGCATTATGCATGGGACCATCATCTCGATAACACTCCCCAAGGCCTTCGGGCAGTGTCCTTATAGCTACAACAACAACATCAACAACACCGAGGCCTTATAATAATGATAATAATAAATACAATTTAAGTTTGGCCAAGGTCACTTTCGATTCAGATTTAAATTGCATGTTTGACTGAGAAATCGATTTTGTCAGTATCAATTTTGGTTTCAATTTTGATTATGATTTCAGTTTTCGCTATGGTTTCCGTTTCTGCTCGGGTTTCGCTAATGACTTATTTTCTCCCTTATATTTCTGATTTACCTATTTTGTTTCAATATCAGTCTTGGGTTTGACTCGAGTTCGGTCATTGTTTCAGTTCTCGTTTCTGACGGGGCTTGGCTTGGGTTTTGGTTCCACATCCGATCTGGGTTTGGTTATGGTTTCGCTCTGTTATGTGTTTGTGTTTCGATCCCGGTATCGGTCTAGGGTTCAGATTTGGTTCTGGTTTCAGTTATCCGTTTTAGCTTCTGCTTTCGTTTCTAGATTTAAATTCGGTTCCGAATTCGTTATGGCTCGGATCGGCCCAGTTTCGGTTACAGGCATGGTTCTGGCTTCAGTCTCAGTTTATTGCCAATACTTTCTTCGACCTACATTCTTTTCCTTTCCTTCCCAATACGGATTGCCCAATACCTTGAAAAATATGTATCCATATTTTAAGATAGCTAGTCCGCTTTTCAGTCACTTCCACTAAAAACTGCTAGCTAGAGCCTGATCAAAAATTTGACGGTTGTTGTTGTTGAAGCGATAAGGATACTCCCCGAAGCCCTTGGGGAGTGTTATCGATGTTGATGGTCCTTTGCCGAATGCAGATCCGGTACTTTCCAGTATCAAGCACCACTAAGGCCCGACCATCTCGGGAACGATTTAGTATGACCACATTAAACGTTCCAGGCCATACCGCCCCCCTAGATCCATGAGGAACTTGGAGTCTCCAGAGCCGCGCTGTTAAAGTAACATGATTCGCCACGGGTAGGTGAGGTTGACAATTGGGTTGGATAAGCTATATTTTGCGCTGGCAACACCTTGAAAGGGTTGCGCTACACAACCCCTCAATTTAATATTTTAGTCGCCTCTTACGACAGGCCCCCTAACTCGCTGGGGAAAACGGTCATAAACCTTTGCACAACACAGTCCATATATACACATATACATATATATATACATTTTTTTCGATCCAAGAGTTGTTATATACAAGAACACGAGGTTGGCGATGAGCCGCTGTGGCTCGGCTACTGGCGTTTTTCAGGTATTCCATAATGACTGTCAGAGAAAAAAAGAAAGCCGAACATTCAGTTGCAGAACTAACTGAATACAGGTCAAAATACTGCGATATTACATTATACATTTTATGTTGTTGTTGGAACTGCAAAATTTGTCCCCAAAGACTTAGGGGAGTGTGCTGACTTACGCTTTTTAGGTGCATAAAATGCTTACTGTAAATACTTACAAATGTACGTCATTTTAAATTGAAATAAAGTCTACTAACCTTTTCAATGTATTGCAATTTATCCTCTTTTGCCATACTCATCCACTTTTAGCGCCACGTTTAATTGTTTCCACAGCGGAGAGTCCTGTATTACGTTGACGAAAATCGCTCAAAAAATTCAAATATGGATTACGATGTATTGTTCCACTGGGACGTTGGCATTTGCCAATTTTCGTCTTGTGGATTGGAAACGCCTTTATTGGTTTTCGTGGTGGAGCGTGAAGTTAATGACGGTTTCATTATCTCCTTTAATGACTATCGTTAAATTTTTTAATGGTTAAAAAAATTATTCTTTGCATTGGGACGCACTAATTTAGATTTGGCTTAGTAATATTTAAATAATAACTATAGAGTTAAATGAAATTCCAGTGTTTTTGCAAATACAGCTAATTTTTGTAAAATTAATGAATTTTAATCTTTTCGACTTGAATTTGTAATGATTGGAAAAATTCTATAAACTCGACAGGTTTACGAAATTATTGAAACTATTTCCAAAAGCTTTTGTGGTAAATGAAATATGAAAGTATTCAGTGTTAAATATGTAAAGTGTAATAATAAGTTACATGAAACCAAGGCGAATTCAGTACCAGTTGTTGTTATCCCAACTGCTGATTGCTTCTTCTAGATTATTTTCCATACAACGCGTGGTACTAAAATATGTCAGTTAATCGAAATCAATAAAAATTTTCTTTTGACTTGACATTCTTCTGCACGGCGAATTAGTCGAATTCGCTTTGCCACCACCTAGTATGGATTCGCCTTGCATGAAAATAATCCTTGTACAAGTAGAGTTTGATGTAATGATCCAGAAATTCGCCACCACCAACAAGCGATAAGGCAAGGCAGACTCTCCCATCTAGTAGCGTGACTCTAAATCCCTTCATGATATGGATTAAAAAATCTGAGGAGGTACTCAAATACATTAAAAGCCTCCACACACAGCAATAGACTGACTGAAAGGTCAAGAACGATGGTTCAAAATAAAGATAGCAGTGCATCGAGGCGGGGTAGGGGGTTAGAATATACCAGCGGTAGGTATGCCTGTCGTAAGAGGCGACTAATATACCAAATAGACAGGTTGCCAGCGCAATATATAGCTTCTCCAAAAACCCAATTGTCAACCTCACCTATCTGTGGCGAATCCTGTTTCATTTACAGCCGAGGCTCTGGCGACCCCGAACTCCTCATGGATGTAGGGGGTGGTAGGGCGGTATGGCCTAGAATGTCGCATGTGGTCATAACAAATCGTTCCCGAGATGGTCGGGCTTGGTACCGGATCTGCATTAGGCATGGGACCATCATCTCGATAACACTCCCCAAGGCCTTCGGGCAGTGTCCTTATAGCTACAACAACAACATCAACAACACCGAGGCCTTATAATAATGATAATAATAAATACAATTAAAGTTTGGCCAAGGTCACTTTCGATTCAGATTTAAATTTCATGTTTGACTGAGAAATCGATTTTGTCAGTATCAATTTTGGTTTCAACTTTGATTATGATTTCAGTTTTCGCTATGGTTTCCGTTTCTGCTCGGGTTTCGCTAATGACTTATTTTCTCCCTTATATTTCTGATTTACCTATTTTGTTTCAATATCAGTCTTGGGTTTGACTCGAGTTCGGTCATTGTTTCAGTTCTCGTTTCTGACGGGGCTTGGCTTGGGTTTTGGTTCCACATCCGATCTGGGTTTGGTTATGGTTTCGCTCTATTATGTGTTCGTGTTTCGATCCAAGTATCGGTCTAGGTTTCAGATTTGGTTCTGGTTTCAGTTATCCGTTTTAGCTTCTGCTTTCGTTTCTAGATTTAAATTCGGTTCCGAATTCGTTATGGCTCGGATCGGCCCAGTTCCGGTTACAGGCATGGTTCTGGCTTCAGTCTCAGTTTATTACCAATACTTTCTTCGACCTACATTCTTTTCCTTTCCTTTCCAATACGGATTGCCCAATATCTTGAAAAATATGTATCCATATTTTAAGATAGCTAGTCCGCTTTTCAGTCACTTCCACTACAAACTGCTAGCTAGAGCCTGATTAAAAATTAGACGGTTGTTGTTGTTGAAGCGATAAGGATACTCCCCGAAGCCCTTGGGGAGTGTTATCGATGTTGATGGTCCTTTGCCGGATGCAGATCCGGTACTTTCCAGTATCAAGCACCACTAAGGCACCAGCCAGACCATCTCGGGAACGATTTAGTATGACCACATTAAACCTTCTAGGCCATACCGCCCCCCTAGATCCATGAGGAACTTGGAGTCTCCAGAGCCGCGCTGTTAAAGTAACATGATTCGCCACGGGTAGGTGAGGTTGACAATTGGGTTGGATAAGCTATATTTTGCGCTGGCAACACCTTGAAAGGGTTGCGCTACACAACCCCTCAATTTAGTATTTTAGTCGCCTCTTACGACAGGCCCCCTAACCCGCTGGGGAAAACGGTCATAAACCTTTGCACAACACAGTCCATATATACACATATACATATATATATACATTTTTTTCGATCCAAGAGTTGTTATATACAAGAACACGAGGTTGGCGATGAGCCGCTGTGGCTCGGCTACTGGCGTTTTTCAGGTATTCCATAATGACTGTCAGAGAAAAAAAGAAAGCCGAACATTCAGTTGCAGAAATAACTGAATACAGGAGCTTAGTCAAATACTGCGATATTACATTATACATTTTATGTTGTTGTTGTAACTGCAAAATTTGTCCCCAAAGACTTCGGGGAGTGTGCTGACTTACGCTTTTTAGGTGCATAAAATGCTTACTGTAAATACTTACAAATGTACGTCATTTTAAATTGAAATAAAGTCTACTAACCTTTTCAATGTATTGCAATTTATCCTCTTTTGCCATACTCATCCACTCTTTAGCGCCACGTTTAATTGTTTCCACAGCGGAGAGTCCGGTGTTACGTTGACGAAAATCGCTCAAAAAATTCAAATATGGATTACGATGTATTGTTCCACTGGGACGTTGGCATTTGCCAATTTTCGTCTTGTGGATTGCAGTTTTGGAAACGCCTTTATTGGTTTTCGTGGTGGAGCGTGAAGTTAATGACGGTTTCATTATCTCCATTAATGACTATCGTTAAATTTTTTAATGGTTGAAAAAATTATTCTTGGCGTTGGGACGCACTAATTTAGATTTGGCTTAGTAATATTTAAATAATAACTATAGAGTTAATAGAAATTCCAGTATTTTTGCAAATACAGCTAATTTTTGTAAAATTAATGAATTTTAATCTTTTCGACTTGAATTTGTAATGATTGGAAAAATTCTATAAACTCGACAGGTTTACGAAATTATTTAAACTATTTCCAAAAGCTTTTGTGGTAAATGAAATATGAAAGTATTCAGTGTTAAATATGTAAAGTGTAATAATAAGTTACATGAAACCAAGGCGAATTCAGTACCAGTTGTTGTTATGCCAACTGCTGATTGCTTCTTCTAGATTATTTTCCATACAACGCGTGGTACTAAAATATGTCAGTTAATCGAAATCAATAAAAATTTTCTTTTGACTTGACATTCTTCTGCACGGCGAATTAGTCGAATTCGCTTTGCCACCACCTGGCATGGATTCGCCTTGCATGAAAATAAGCCTTGTACAAGTAGAGTTTGATGTAATTATCCAGAAATTCATCACCACCAACAAGCGATAAGGCAAGGCAGGTAGCGTGACTCTTAATCCCTTCATGATATGGATTAAAAAATCTGAGGAGGTACTCAAATACATTAAAAGCCTCCACACACAGCAATAGACTGACTGAAAGGTCAAGAACGATGGATCAAAATAAAGATAGCAGTGCATCGAGGCGGGTTAGGGGGTTAGAATATACCCGCGGTAGGTATGCCTGTCGTAAGAGGCGACTAATATACCAAATAGACAGGTTGCCAGCGCAATATATAGCTTCTCCAAAAACCCAATTGTCAACCTCACCTATCTGTGGCGAATCCTGTTTCATTTACAGCCGAGGCTCTGGCGACCCCGAACTCCTCATGGATTTAGGGGGTGGTAGGGCTGTATGGCCTAGAATGTCGCATGTGGTCATAACAAATCGTTCCCGAGATGGTCGGGCTTGGTACCAGATCTGCATTAGGCATGGGACCATCATCTCGATAACACTCCCCAAGGCCTTCGGGCAGTGTCCTTATAGCTACAACAACAACATCAACAACACCGAGGCCTTATAATAATGATAATAATAAATACAATTTAAGTTTGGCCAAGGTCACTTTCGATTTCATGTTTGACTGAGAAATCGATTTTGTCAGTAATTTTGGTTTCAGCTTTGATTATGATTTCAGTTTTCGCTATGGTTTCCGTTTCTGCTCGGGTTTCGCTAATGACTTATTTTCTCCCTTATATTTCTGATTTACCTATTTGGTTTCAATATCAGTCTTGGGTTTGACTCGAGTTCGGTCATTGTTTCAGTTCTCGTTTCTGACGGGGCTTGGCTTGGGTTTTGGTTCCACATCCGATCTTGGTTTGGTTATGGTTTCGCTCTGTTATGTGTTCGTGTTTCGATCCCGGTATCGGTCTAGGTTTCAGATTTGGTTCTGGTTTCAGTTATCCGTTTTAGCTTCTGATTTCGTTTCTAGATTTAAATTCGGTTCCGAATTCGTTATGGCTCGGATCGGCCCAGTTTCGGTTACAGGCATGGTTCTGGCTTCAGTCTCAGTTTATTACCAATACTTTCTTCGACCTACATTCTTTTCCTTTCCTTTCCAATACGGATTGCCCAATACCTTGAAAAATATGTATCCATATTTTAAGATAGCTAGTCCGCTTTTCAGTCACTTCCACTACAAACTGCTAGCTAGAGCCTGATCAAAAATTAGACGGTTGTTTGTTGAAGCGATAAGGATACTCCCCGAAGCCCTTGGGGAGTGTTATCGATGTTGATGGTCCTTTGCCGGATGCAGATCCGGTATTTTCCAGTATCAAGCACAACTAAGGCACCAGCCCGACCATCTCGGGAACGATTTAGTATGACCACATTAAACCTTCCAGGCCATACCGCCCCCCTAGATCCATGAGGAACTTGGAGTCTCCAGAGCCGCGCTGTTAAAGTAACATGATTCGCCACGGGTAGGTGAGGTTGACAATTGGGTTGGATAAGCTATATTTTGCGCTGGCAACACCTTGAAAGGGTTGCGCTACACAACCCCTCAATTTAGTATTTTAGTCGCCTCTTACGACAGGCCCCCTAACCCGCTGGGGAAAACGGTCATAAACCTTTGCACAACACAGTCCATATATACACATATACATATATATATACAATTTTTTCGATCCAAGAGTTGTTATATACAAGAACACGAGGTTGGCGATGAGCCGCTGTGGCTCGGCTACTGGCGTTTTTCTGGTATTCCATAATGACTGTCAGAGAAAAAAAGAAAGCCGAACATTCAGTTGCAGAAATAACTGAATACAGGAGCTTAGTCAAATACTGCGATATTACATTATACATTTTATGTTGTTGTTGTAACTGCAAAATTTGTCCCCAAAGACTTAGGGGAGTGTGCTGACTTACGCTTTTTAGGTGCATACAATGCTTACTGTAAATACTTACAAATGTACGTCATTTTAAATTGAAATAAAGTCTACTAACCTTTTCAATGTATTGCAATTTATCCTCTTTTGCCATACTCATCCACTCTTTAGCGCCACGTTTAATTGTTTCCACAGCGGAGAGTCCTGTATTACGTTGACGAAAATCGCTCAAAAAATTCAAATATGGATTACGATGTATTGTTCCACTGGGACGTTGGCATTTGCCAATTTTCGTCTTGTGGATTGCAGTTTTGGAAACGCCTTTATTGGTTTACGTGGTGGAGCGTGAAGTTAATGACGGTTTCATTATATCCATTAATGCCTATCGTAAAATTTTTTAATGGTTAAAAAAATTATTCTTTGCGTTGGGACGCACTAATTTAGATTTGGCTTAGTAATATTTAAATAATAACTATAGAGTTAATAGAAATTCCAGTGTTTTTGCAAATACAGCTAATTTTTGTAAAATTAATGAATTTTAATCTTTTCGACTTGAATTTGTAATGATTGGAAAAATTCTATAAACTCGACAGGTTTACGAAATTATTGAAACTATTTCCAAAAGCTTTTGTGGTAAATGAAATATGAAAGTATTCAGTGTTAAATATGTAAAGTGTAATAATAAGTTACATGAAACCAAGGCGAATTCAGTACCAGTTGTTGTTATCCCAACTGCTGATTGCTTCTTCTAGATTATTTTCCATACAACGCGTGGTACTAAAATATGTCAGTTAATCGAAATCAATAAACATTTTCTTTTGACTTGACATTCTTCTGCACGGCGAATTAGTCGAATTCGCTTTGCCACCACCTGGTATGGATTCGCCTTGCATGAAAATAAGCCTTGTACAAGTAGAGTTTGATGTAATGATCCAGAAATTCGCCACCACCAACAAGCGATAAGGCAAGGCAGACTCTCCGATCTAGTAGCGTGACTCTTAATACCTTCATGATATGGATTAAAAATCTGAGGAGGTACTCAAATACATTAAAAGCCTCCACACACAGCAATAGACTGACTGAAAGGTCAAGAACGATGGATCAAAATAAAGATAGCAGTGCATCGAGGCGGGTTAGGGGGTTAGAATATACCCGCGGTAGGTATGCCTGTCGTAAGAGGCGACTAATATACCAAATAGACAGGTTGCCAGCGCAATATATAGCTTCTCCAAAAACCCAATTGTCAACCTCACCTATCTGTGGCGAATCCTGTTTCATTTACAGCCGAGGCTCTGGCGACCCCGAACTCCTCATGGATGTAGGGGGTGGTAGGGCGGTATGGCCTAGAATGTCGCATGTGGTCATAACAAATCGTTCCCGAGATGGTCGGGCTTGGTACCGGATCTGCATTAGGCATGGGACCATCATCTCGATAACACTCCCCAAGGCCTTCGGGCAGTGTCCTTATAGCTACAACAACAACATCAACAACACCGAGGCCTTATAATAATGATAATAATAAATACAATTTAAGTTTGGCCAAGGTCACTTTCGATTTCATGTTTGACTGAGAAATCGATTTTGTCAGTATCAATTTTGGTTTCAACTTTGATTATGATTTCAGTTTTCGCTATGGTTTCCGTTTCTGCTCGGGTTTCGCTAATGACTTATTTTCTCCCTTATATTTCTGATTTACCTATTTTGTTTCAATATCAGTCTTGGGTTTGACTCGAGTTCGGTCATTGTTTTAGTTCTCGTTTCTGACGGGGCTTGGCTTGGGTTTTGGTTCCACATCCGATCTGGGTTTGGTTATGGTTTCGCTCTGTTATGTGTTCGTGTTTCGATCCCGGTATCGGTCTAGGTTTCAGATTTGGTTCTGGTTTCAGTTATCCGTTTTAGCTTCTGCTTTCGTTTCTAGATTTAAATTCGGTTCCGAATTCGTTATGGCTCGGATCGGCCCAGTTTCGGTTACAGGCATGGTTCTGGCTTCAGTCTCAGTTTATTACCAATACTTTCTTCGACCTACATTCTTTTCCTTTCCTTTCCAATACGGATTGCCCAATACCTTGAAAAATATGTATCCATATTTTAAGATAGCTAGTCCGCTTTTCAGTCACTTCCACTACAAACTGCTAGCTAGAGCCTGATCAAAAATTAGACGGTTGTTGTTGTTGAAGCGATAAGGATACTCCCCGAAGCCCTTGGGGAGTGTTATCGATGTTGATGGTCCTTTGGCGGATGCAGATCCGGTACTTTCCAGTATCAAGCACCACTAAGGCACCAGCCCGACCATCTCGGGAACGATTTAGTATGACCACATTAAACCTTCCAGGCCATACAGCCCCCTAGATCCATGTGGAACTTGGAGTATCCAGAGCCGCGCTGTTAAAGTAACATGATTCGCCACGGGTAGGTGAGGTTGACAATTGGGTTGGATAAGCTATATTTTGCGCTGGCAAAACCTTGAAAGTGTTGCGGTACACAACCCCTCAATTTAGTATTTTAGTCGCCTCTTACGACAGGCCCCCTAACCCGCTGGGGAAAACGGTCATAAACCTTTGCACAACACAGTCCATATATACACATATACATATATATATACATTTTTTTCGATCCAAGAGTTGTTATATACAAGAACACGAGGTTGGCGATGAGCCGCTGTGGCTCGGCTACTGGCGTTTTTCAGGTATTCCATAATGACTGTCAGAGAAAAAAAGAAAGCCGAACATTCAGTTGCAGAAATAACTGAATACAGGAGCTTAGTCAAATACTGCGATATTACATTATATATTTTATGTTGTTGTTGTAACTGCAAAATTTGTCCCCAAAGACTTAGGGGAGTGTGCTGAATTACGCTTTTTAGGTGCATAAAATGCTTACTGTAAATACTTACAAATGTACGTCATTTTAAATTGAAATAAAGTCTACTAATCTTTTCAATGTATTGCAATTTATCCTCTTTTGCCATACTCATCCACTCTTTAGCGCCACGTTTAATTGTTTCCACAGCGGAGAGTCCTGTATTACGTTGACGAAAATCGCTCAAAAAATTCAAATATGGATTACGATGTATTGTTCCACTGGGACGTTGGCATTTGCCAATTTTCGTCTTGTGGATTGCAGTTTTGGAAACGCCTTTATTGGTTTTCGTGGTGGAGCGTGAAGTTAATGACGGTTTCATTATCTCCATTAATGACTATCGTTAAATTTTTTAATGGTTGAAACAATTATTCTTGGCGTTGGGACGCACTAATTTAGATTTGGCTTAGTAATATTTAAATAATAACTATAGAGTTAATAGAAATTCCAGTGTTTTTGCAAATACAGCTAATTTTTGTAAAATTAATGAATTTTAATCTTTTCGACTTGAATTTGTAATGATTGGAAAAATTCTATAAACTCGACAGGTTTACGAAATTATTTAAACTATTTCCAAAAGCTTTTGTGGTAAATGAAATATGAAAGTATTCAGTGTTAAATATGTAAAGTGTAATAATAAGTTACATGAAACCAAGGCGAATTCAGTACCAGTTGTTGTTATCCCAACTGCTGATTGCTTCTTCTAGATTATTTTCCATACAACGCGTGGTACTAAAATATGTCAGTTAATCGAAATCAATAAAAACTTTCTTTTGACTTGACATTCTTCTGCACGGCGAATTAGTCGAATTCGCTTTACCACCACCTGGTATGGATTCGCCTTGCATGAAAATAAGGCTTGTACAAGTAGAGTTTGATGTAATGATCCAGAAATTCGCCACCACCAACAAGCGATAAGGCAAGGCAGACTCTCCCATCTAGTAGCGTGACTCTTAATCCCTTCATGATATGGATTAAAAAATCTGAGGAGGTACTCAAATACATTAAAAGCCTCCACACACAGCAATAGACTGACTGAAAGGTCAAGAACGATGGATCAAAATAAAGATAGCAGTGCATCGAGGCGGGTTAGGGGGTTAGAATATACCCGCGGTAGGTATGCCTGTCGTAAGAGGCGACTAATATACCAAATAGAAAGATTGCCAGCGCAATATATAGCTTCTCCAAAAACCCAATTGTCAACCTCACCTATCTGTGGCGAATCCTGTTTCATTTACAGCCGAGGCTCTGGCGACCCCGAACTCCTCATGGATGTAGGGGGTGGTAGGGCGGTATGGCCTAGAATGTCGCATGTGGTCATAACGAATCGTTCCCGAGATGGTCGGGCTTGGTACCGGATCTGCATTAGGCATGGGACCATCATCTCGATAACACTCCCCAAGGCCTTCGGGCAGTGTCTTTATAGCTACAACAACAACATCAACAACACCGAGGCCTTATAATAATGATAATAATAAATACAATTTAAGTTTGGCCAAGGTCACTTTCGATTCAGATTTAAATTTCATGTTTGACTGAGAAATCGATTTTGTCAGTATCAATTTTGGTTTCAACTTTGATTATGATTTCAGTTTTCGCTATGGTTTCCGTTTCTGCTCGGGTTTCGCTAATGACTTATTTTCTCCCTTATATTTCTGATTTACCTATTTTGTTTCAATATCAGTCTTGGGTTTGACTCGAGTTCGGTCATTGTTTCAGTTCTCGTTTCTGACGGGGCTTGGCTTGGGTTTTGGTTCCACATCCGATCTGGGTTATGGTTTCGCCCTGTTATGTGTTCGTGTTTCGATCCCGGTATCGGTCTAGGTTTCAGATTTGGTTCTTGTTTCAGTTGCGCATCCAATGCACTCAGCCACAAATTCAACATACATAATAATTTGGATAAACAAAGATCAGCAGTAAAAGTCGCCAAACTAAGCGCCGCTACTAATTGGGACTTTTCTCTACATACTTACGTACAAGCATACGACACACCAACGCACGCGCTAAGCAGAAGCCGAAAGCATCAAACGAGGCCAACGCACCATCAAAACCAAGTGACAGCGAACATACGCATAAACATAAATGATCGAATTCGATAGGTAAAGCAAAGACTGGAAAACACGGCAGGCATACAACAAGCGTACGTACGAGATTTGGCACATTGTTCGCTATGTATAGTAGGGCTCCCTAAAATTGGGATATGAATGCCGGGATAGCGGATCGCCATACATGATCGAAAATATGCATATATGTATATATACCGATATACCACCATTTGTATGATAATGGAAAGAGGGAAACGCATGTTAGCATGTAAGCGTATGTATGTACCAATAGAATACAGCGAAAGTAGCGTTAAACTAGAATTCGATTTTGCATTTCCAACTTTTATAATTGTTATTGTAAAATTACTGACTGCCTGTGTGCAGTCCTACATAATTTTATAACTGAGGAATTATTACAATGAATTGTTTTTAGGAAATAACTGTCCACCGGCGTACAAAATCGTATATAAGGGCGGCAAATTAGCTTGTAAGATGAGAAGCTAGGAGATAGGCATACGAGTTAGTGGGCTTCTACCACTGACCAACACGACCTGAAGGTTTCTACTTCATTTCGTGAATTATTTTATATTCAGTAGGAGGTTTCTACTCCAACTGACGGAGAGCTAGCAGAGGGGTTCTACCTCAGCTATTCTTATTTAGACAGGGACAAAGAATAGGAGTAGCTCTTAAGGGCATTGAATTTTTTAAATAAACTTTATAACGTTTTTCAGAACTCCTTTGTCTATTTATTTTCATCGGAATAGGTTCTCCCACCAAATATAGGAACCCTGGACGGACTGGGCATACCTCAGCAGGAATAAGTCCGTCACACTACCCCCGAACGAATGGCGTTTGGGACGGGTATTCACTTTACACCCTGGATCGGATAACCATGTTCGAGTTGTGGAACTCAAAACACAAAACGGACTAATAACCCGAAATATTGCCAAACTGTGCGTGCTACCAACTGCCTAGCAGTGCCAACCCTACCTCTGGTACCCTCTGCTTCATGCCCCTAGCAATCTACATATAAGCTACCCTCCCCAACGTATTTTTCTAGAAATGCGGGCTATGTGGGCAGCGACACGCGCTAAGGCAGTGCCGGGCGTTCCTCGCAATGAAGCCTGAGGAGCGCTACGAGTGCGCGAGGAACCACCGGTACTGCACCAACTGCCTGGCAGTGTCACACAGCACCGGGGCATGTGACTCCCCGTCCAGCTGCCGAAAATGTGCCCTCGGCCACCACACGCTGTTACACAGGGCTCGACGCCAGAGCAACAACGCGGGACGCCATGAACACAACCCTCAACGCCGAGATCGGGCAACCCGCGAGCACGCGCACAAATCCGCCAGAGAGCAACACAAACCCGATGGGCTCGTCAAAAGGAGGAGAAGCTAAGGCAACTAGTAACCGAGGCCCGCGCGGCCTTGGACACGGTTTACACCGCCCTTAACCCATCAACTCGCCGGGCGGGGGGGGGGGGGGGGGGGGGAGCATGTAGAAGACATGATCCAATTTTCGGACTAAGTCCGCCCCCTCCGTCTGGCAACACCCGGCCAGTGCGGCCAAGCGCAGGCAGTGCAGCTCAGCTGTGGCTTGCCAACCACCACCACGCTCACTCACAAATCAGTTGTCATTAAACTACCGAATCGCCCACACGCATTAATCGTGCCCGCATCGCATTCGTTTTTTTTCTCCCGCCCGCCGTCGCGCAGTTTATTTAAAATTTTAAATTCATTTTTTATTTTATTATAAATTATAATAACTCAAGGTGAATTGTGAGTGATAAACGATAGCTACAAATCGACTATCTCCGTAATCTTCCCAGTTAGTCCATTACAGTTTAACTGCAGAATTCTGAAGTGCATGAGGGGTGACGCCGCCACTCTAGGGGTAAGTGACGGGTGACTACGCCTAGGTTGTGGAAGGCCAGGACGCAATTGCTGGTGTGGCCTTGGGACTGGGCGCCCTTGGGCAAGCATTGGGGTACCCGGATGATTTGGGTTTGCGACCTGGCAACATGGCGCGATGAAACCCGTCGAGGGGTTGCCGTCGCGGAGACCAGAACATCTAGGAAAGTGGCACCACCCAAGGCAGGAGCTGCATTGAGCGGATGTCGCAAACCTTTATATTCTGTGCTGGCAGGCGGTGCAAACGGAGGTAGGGATTAAGAGTCTGTTTCCCTGACCTGCATGATTGCTGCCAGAAAACAGGGGGGGAGAAGAAGACGGGGGCAGGGGCTGATGCTCAGCATTGCTACCAGCTCTACTACGAAGGTAGTAGTTATGAGTGGTTACAGCTGTTTGAGTTGTTGGCGCCGCGGGGCGCGAGCAGCAGCGGGTACTTGTTGTGGCTTGCTGAGCAGCGAGGCTGCTGGAAGGTAGTGGGGGGGGGGGGGCGCTTAGGCGTAGACTACGGGACGCCCTTGGGCGTGAGCAGCAAAGAGCCACAAAAGATTTATAAAAGTTACGTGGACGTCGGGTTTTGGGATCAAGCCCAGAACAACATGTCCGATGCAACCATCCCTTGCACGATACACACTGAACAGAGTATGACCGTCCTAAAAAGATTCTTTTCTGGCAAATGCAGCAAAACCATTTCTCAGGACCGGGGTCAGGACACGGACCCGGATTGGGTTCGATACCTTCCCGGAGTAAGAGAATATGTAGCAGTCCTGCTGCAAGGAGCTGCTGGGAGGATGACAATTTCTGGGAGGGACGAAACAAATTAAATGGGGTCACACAGAAATGACAGTCCTTGGTCGGGAAAAATCCCGAGTCGCTCCGGTACATAGAACCGACTGCCTGGCAGTCGTTGAAGGTATCATGATGAAATTTGACAGGAACGTTACTCCTATTACTATGTGTGCTAAACAAAAATTTGCAAAATCGGATGACGATCACCCACATTTAAAAAAAAAAATTTAAGTCAAATTTTAACAAAAAATTGAATATCTTTGCAGTATGTATATATGTAAGTAAATTCTGTCAACATTCAACTCCAGTAATGATATGGTGCAACAAAATACAAAAATAAAAGAAATTTTCAAAATGGGCGTGGCTCCGCCCTTTTTCATTTAATTTGTCTAGAATACTTTTAATGCCATAAGTCAAAAAAGAAAGAAATAAACCAATCCTTGTGAAATTTGGTAGGAGCATCGATTCTATGACGATAACTGTTTTCTGTGAAAATGGGCGAAATCGGTTGAAGCCACGCCCAGTTTTTATACACAGTCGACCGTCTGTCCTTCCGCTCGGCCCTTAACACGATAACTTGAGCAAAAATCGATATATCTTTACTAAACTTAGTTTACGTACTTATCTGAACTCACTTTATCTTGGTATTAAAAATGGGTTGAATCGGACTGTGACCACGCCCACTTTTTCGATATCGAAAATTTGGAAAAATGAAGAATTGCCATAATTCTATACCAAATACGAAAA
Source organism: Eurosta solidaginis (assembly GCF_040869045.1). Lineage (NCBI taxonomy): Eukaryota > Metazoa > Arthropoda > Insecta > Diptera > Tephritidae > Eurosta > Eurosta solidaginis. Next base: position 90,276 of record NW_027136955.1, read on the forward strand.
AAAGGATGAAACATGGTGATTGGATGGTTTTTTGACGCAAAATATAATTTTGGAAAAAGTTTATAAAATGGGTGTGACACATACCATATTAAGTAGACAAAAATGAAAAAGTTCTGCAGGGCGAAATCAAAAACCCTTGGAATCATGGCAGGAGTACTGTTCGTGGTATTACATATATAATTAAATTAACGGTACCCGACAGATGATGTTCTGGGTCACCCTGGTCTACCTTTATGGCGATATCTAGAAACAAACACATTCCAGGGTTACCCTTGGTCCATTTTCCTACATGGTAATTTTCCCTTATTTGGTCTCCAAAGCTCTCAGCTGAGTATGTAATGTTCAGTTACACCCGAACTTAGCCTTCCTTATTTGTTTTTGTTAGTTTTCTGTACCTTTTTAAACGTTTTTATTTAGCTTGACTCTGTGTAGCGAGTTGTTAACGAATTTTGTAATTAAAATTTAAGTAACTTTCCGATAAGCTATAAGCTTGAAACTTGGAATATAGTTCAAAACCCGATGACAATACAATAATAAGAAAAAAATCCAATAGGTGGCGCATGGATCGAAATATTTCAAAAAATCGTCCGATTTGGCTCATATTTGGAACAATTATTACATATAGTCCGGTAGATGTGACATCAAAATACTATGGAGTTCGAGGAGGGACAAGCATACGTGGCGCTCAGTCGAGTAAAGTCTTTGGAAAGATTATGTATTGAGGACTTAGATTGTAACAAATTGTCTTACTTTCATTAAGTAATAATAATACTAAAATCTAGAAAATAATTAGGTAGGTCCTAGGTACTAGTTATCACACTCCTCATCAATATAGGACGTTGATCAGACAATTAAATAAAAGCGTTGGACGCGTCAAATTTCTAAAAATATGAGGCGTAGCGTAACCTAATTAAGGTTCAGTTGGTCTTACTTTTACTATCAATAGAAATTTCTAAATGTAAGTATTGTTTTCAATAAAACCGTTTAACATAAAAACATTTTTTAAATTATTTTATTTATAACTTTGTTTAAGTTTGATTTGAAATAAGTGTTAAAACTTACATTGAAAAAATACATATACTTTTAGCTCTTTTTGCAATGGGTTTCGGATTTTCTTGAAGAATTTTGGCTTGACAAAAATTGGAAATCGAGTTAGCTTTTTACGCCCTCACTAGGGTAGGCACCTTGTCGTTGGTGCGAGGGCTTAGCCGATCTCCATAACGCCCGACTATGAGGCGGAGCTGTTTAGGAGTGGCATCAACGCCGTTTCGCCTCATAGGAGGGCGGCGGGATGTCGGTGACCAAAAACTGCCAACCCCCTAATCCAGGGTTATGCGGACCGTGCCTATTGTACGATTAGCAGCCGGGGGATAAATTCGGCTGTATTCGAACGGAACCTTCCCGATAGCGGGCCGCCTCGGAAAGTATTGATGGCCTTACCACAGTAAGGGGCGCTGCTGTGGCTGGCGGTTCTTTCCCTGTATATAATACTGGACCGCTGAGCCCGCCTTGTCGGGCAGGTGGTCGTACGACCAAGATGAACGACTCATTACCAAATAGTAATAAGGAGGATGATAAGAGGAGTACTGAGTCGCAAGCCAAGGACGACAAATACGCATTAAGCGATGCGTCGGACTCAATGAACTCCGTGCTGGAAAAGCACACAAATGAAAACGGAGTAGTAGAGTGGAGAAGGGTACGGCGCAGTGGAAGTGAAAGAGCTCTCTCGCAGTAACGTGAAGCATTAAGAATTGTCCAACGCCTGGGAGCAGTGGCCGACCCAACAGAAGTGGAGATCGAGCGCTTGGAATGGGCCCATGAGGCGGTAGAAGTAGGAAGAAGGCAGTTCAAAAGGTTTGCTGCTAGAAACCCTCGGTTATGCAACCGGTACGAGGAGGAAGAAGCGTCGAATTGCAGAATCAAGAGGCAACGTTCGGCGGAAGGCGACAAGCCTGCTTTCAAGAGGCAGAAAGAACCCAGTCCCAGAGCAGCGAGGCACGGCATTCGCATAGACAAGACAAGTATGCCCAAATCTGTAAGACAGATGGGCCCCAATAGCGAGGTAGCAACTACCTCGAAAGCTGCGGGTCAGAGGGAAGTTCCAACTACGGAAGTAGGAGATAAGCCAAAGGGAGATAACGCTAAGACTCCGGCTTTCTCGGAGGTACCAAATGGAGTTAACACTAAGGCGCCGGCTTTTCCCGAGAAGATGAGTGATGTGGCAAAGCAGTCACTGACTGTGGCGCTGTTTGATCGTAGCAGTCCTTTCGGACAGATGACTAGCAAAGGTGGAGATCTGTTGAAAGGGAGCTTATTAGCTTAATGCTTAATATGATGCGGGAACAACCAAGTAAGCCCCTTCCAACCTTTGTTTCGGGTGGATGGTATAATGGTGTGAAGATGATAGCATGCGACAACATCGCGAGCTTGCGGTGGCTGGAGGAAGTGGTTCCAAACCCGCAAAGGCAAGGCACGAACGCACGGTTTGAAGTGGTGGATAAAGCGCAAATCCCCACGGTACCAAAACATAAGGTATGGATACCATGCGTGATAAAGTCGGAGGATACACTGCGACTTCTGCAGAATCAGAATCCGAACATACCGACACAGGATTGGAAGGTACTTACTGTATCTCGGCATACGGAGGAAGGTCAGTTCTACATCCAAAGAAACAAGCAGGCGGAGGATATATTGTACACGCAGCTTGGAAAAATATCCTTTGGTACAGGCAAAATTTATATGCGACTCAGGAAAAGAAGTCCCGATGATAAAAATCCTAACACGCTGGAAGTGGGCGAAGTCCGAAAAGGACCACAAAAGCCTAAGGGAAAAAAGACAGTTGGAGGCAGCCGACGTGACCACGAAGGTGTTAGAAGAGGACCAACAGCCAGATGGTGCTGTGAGTCGCACAAGGGAATACCCGGCACAACAGTTACAAGAGGCTGAAGGGGGCTTCGAATACTCTAAACAAAAATGGCAAGGGGAAGACGATGACGTCATGACGAAGGTGCTGGAGGGGGACAAACCGCCCAATGGTGCTGCGAGTCCTACAGATAAACCTCCAGCACAGTAAAGTGGCGTCGAGCGAACTCATAAACCTTGAGGAGGGTTCGTTTGGCGTGGAGCTGATCCAGGAGCCTTGGCTCTCATCGGGAGGAAAGGTTTCTGAACTTAGCGCGCGCGGATTTGCCGTTTACTATGCGCAAACGGAAGGACGGGTGCGAGCTGTAGTAATGGTAAGGAAACAGCTGCATTCATATATGCTGCCTAATTACACTACTGAGGACCTCGTAGTGGTGGCCGTTGAGCAAAGGAATAAGCAGGCACTTATCCTGGCATCTTTCTACATGGCCCATGCTGCGGAGGTTTCACCGATGGAGTGCAAGAGGCTAGTACAGGACGAAGAGCGCAAAGGGCGGTCATAGGCGCGGATGCAAATGCGCGCCACAATGCGTGGGGAGGAGCAGATACGAACGAGAGAGACGAATGACTCTTTTGCAGATAGCCAACAGAGGAAATGTCCCTACATAAATTGGTCCAACATCCAGCAATGTTTTAGATATTACATTGAGCTCCGAACGTGATATATCAAGGTATGATTGGATGGTTCTTGATAGACCATCCTTCTCCGACCATGCGTATATCAGCTTCAGCATCCCCATAAAGAGGGTAGAGCAGGGATGAACCTTTAGAAACCCTAGGTCATGTTGTTGTTGTAGCGATAAGGTTGCTCCCCGAAGGCTTTGGGGAGTGTTATCGATGTAATGGTCCTTTGCCGGATACAGATCCGGTACCACAGCACCATTAAGGTGCTAGCCCGACCATCTCGGGAACGATATATGTGGCCACATTAAACCTTCAGGCCATCTCCTCCCTCCCCACCCCCAAGTTCCATGAAGAGCTTGGGGTCGCCAGAGCCTCGTCTGTTAGTGAAACAGGATTCGCCGCGGATAGGTGAGGTTGACAATTGGGTTTGGAGAAGCTATATATTGCGCTGGTCACCTGAAGGGTTGCGCTACATAGCCCCTTGAATCTGGTATTTTAGTCGCCTATTACGACAGACATGCCTACCGCGGGGATAATCTGACCCCCTAACCCCCTAACCCCTAACCCTAGGTCATCAAACTGGAATAAATTCCAGAAACAGGTAGAAACGAAACTGGGATAACCCAAAGATGTTGCCAATGTGGAAGAACTGGAGGAGTCTAATGAATTCCCAACAAGGACGCTTATAACTGCGTATAAGAAAGCTTGGCCTCTAAGAAGACTCAGAGGAAAGCAAAGCCGCCATGGTGGAGAAATGTGCTGAGTCTTCTAAGAAGACAGGTAAAAGAAATGTTTAAGCTAGCAAAGACCGCGGAAAGCGTAGCGTGTCGGGACAAGTACAGGGATCTACTGAGGATGCACAGGCGTGAAATTTGCAGGGCGAAGAAAACCTCACGTAAAAATTTCTGTACGGACATAGAGTGCTCCAGCGAAACGGCACGGTTGAGAAAAGTCTCAGCAAGGGAAAATATAGTCCAGGGACTAATAAAGAAAGAGAACGGGGAACGGTCACGTAATAGTGAGGAAACCCTTGAGGTGCTTCTCGATACACATTTCCCATCGGGAGATGGTTTAGAAGAGCCAGCAGACAGTACTCACACTTCTATCACGGAGCGGGTAGTGTCGGGCTTGGTGACCGATACCAAGATCGAATGGGCAGTGAAGACGTTTAAAATCGCCGGGCCCAGATGGTATATCCCGGCCATACTACAACTGTACTCTTGAAAACTACAAGTGTAGCTTTCCTATCAAAGGCAGGGAAGATCGGTCACGTGTATCCCAAAGACTATAGACCCATTAGCTTAACACCATTTCTGCCCAAAACCTTTGAGAGGCTGATAGATGTGTACATAAAGTCCAACGTGGATGAAAAGCTGCTCTCCACAACACAACATGCGTACACCAAAGGCAAGTCGTTAGACACCGCATTGCATAGGATGGTAATAGGCATAGAGAAAGCCCTGGAATATAAGGAATATGCTCTAGGAGTCTTCTTAGACATTGCCGGGGCTTTCAATAATGTTTCTAAATGGGCGATTATGGATGGCCTTAATTACATTAAAGTACATCCAGCCTTAACCAGATGGATCGGCTGCATTTGCAGGAAGATTGCATCACAATGGATATTGTACGAGGCCACGAAATCAGGACAGGGGAACGCCGCAGGGAGGGGTGCTATCACTTCTGCTGTGAACGCTGGTCATCAACCAACTGCTCAGGCGATTTTATGAGGGACCCGTAAAACTTACGGATTACGCGGATGACGTTGCAATTGTCATAAGTGGAAAGTGCCTTCCAACGATTAGCTCGCTGATGGATCGGGCGCTTCGGGATATTCATACCTGGGCATCAAATGTCGGGTTGAAAGTCAACGCAGATAGGACGGATATGGTCTTGTTTACAGATAGGTACAAGTGGCTTAAGTCCTAGGAAGCTTCTAGTATTTGGCAAGAGGATGGAGTTGTTTTATAACATAGGCATTAGTTTTTGATACGGTTTCTCAGTTTGGTCGTTAAAACAAAATTCTGGTAATACTACGGACTCATTCAGTCTATGTGAGCTCCTCATGGATCGGCCGCTTCAACCTAACCTAACCTAGCGTAAATATTGCCAGGGTATCTTATAGCGTTTCATCCTCCAACTAACAAAAACGACATTTGTGTATGGGATGAATTTAACTAAGTAAGGTTATATAGTAGACTACAGCGTCCCGTATAGTACCCAGTAAGAGTTCGTATGCCTCCCTGCTTAGATTAATGAGTTTGACTGATACTCTCGTTGCGGGGAATATAAACAATTCGGCCTGCCTTTGCCGTGGGTATTCAATCCAGTTTTGTCAGAACTGTTTTTTTGGCTAGGTAGTCATTATTTCTATGTCGCTGATGCCCGGTAACCCATCGTAAAAAAACCTTGTTTTTGACTCTCAGATAAAATGAAATACATTCATCCACTAGCTTAGAAGTTATAATGAGGATACTCATCGAAGATATGTATATTGCATGAATTTCTGCCTGAAAATAGTTGGGTAGTGTTCCATTGGTATTGATTTCTTGAAGTTCGCCCCATGGACGCCAGCTCCCGTTACTCCGTCATCCATCCGTGAACCAGACCTCTGAGTCGGTAAACATATGGAAGAGTTCATATACCATGTCATGTTACAGCTCTTTAGCATAGAGATATTTTGAAGTCTTGCATGCCAACCTAATAAAAACGCCCTGCGGCAGTTTTCTGTCAAAAATTTCTCATCACATATAAATTGTATGAGAGCAACCGAAATTTAATTTACTGCGTAAAAAGCTAGGTTAGGTTAGGTTGAACTGGCCGGTCCATGAGGACCTCACATAGACTGAATATGTCCGTAACCAGAAGTTTGTTTTAGTGACCAAACTGAAAAACCCTATCAAAAACCAGGACATATGTTATAAAATAACTCCGTCCTCTTGGCAAATACTAGAAGCTTCCTAGGATTTAAGCCACTTGCTGCTTCTAGATCTGACAGCTGTATCACTACTAATAGCTGGAGTCTTAGCCTGGCAAGCGCAGGGCAAGAGCACAGAACGTGCTCGATCGTTTTCTCCAGCCCGCACTTCCTACATTTGCTATCACTGACCAAGCCTAATTTAAAGGCATGTGACGCCAGAAGGCAGTGTCCAGTCAGAATACCCGTCATGAGTCTACAGTCCTCTCTTTTTAATGATAGAAGCAACTTTGTTAGTCTAAGGTTGTAAGACCTGCTCATAATTTCCGACACTTTACAGCGCCGCACTTGAACCCACGCCTTTCCTGCCTGGTCGATCATGTGCACCTCTCACCTTCGCTTAATTTCGCCCAGTCTAATTGGGACGTCTACAGAGCAAGTTTCAAGGGATGCGCCCTTCTTAGCTAGTTCATCCGCTTTTTCATTCCCATCTATTCCCATATGTCCTGGGACCCAATATAGATTTATGCTTCTCCCTGTCCCGATTCTCTCCAGGGACTGCTTACACTTTAACACGCATTTAGACGCTATGTTGTGCGAGATTATTGCCTTAGATGCTGCTTGACTATCAATATAAAAGTTAACACGATTGCTTGGGCTATTTTCTTCCAGGGTTTCTACTGCTTTGGTTACGGCTACTATTTCCGCTTGGAAAACGCTACAGTAATCCGTCAGCCTGTAGGATCTGTTTATTTCCGGATCAGCACAGTATACCGCATACCCTACTCCTTCCACTAGTAATCCGTCAGCCTGTAGGATCTGTTTATTTCCGGATCAGCACAGTATACCGCATACCCTACTCCTTCCACTACTTTGGAATCATCTGTGTACACATGTATCGCCTCGTCCGCCATTTGAGCACCCTTGCGCCAACCGTCCCCCTCTACTGTGGCCTTAAGATCGCCCTCGAAGCGCAGATAGGGAATCAGGTAGTCTGTTCGTCTTGTGATTGATGCCGCTATACTACTATGGCCGTATAGTCAGCGCTCAAGCTGCCCCCAGGCACCGAGCCTGGTTGCAGTTGTTAACGCTATGTTCTTTGCTACCAGGTCTACAGGTTGAATGTGCAGAATGGCATACAGTGCAGCTGTCGGGATTGTTTTCAGGGCTCCCGTAATGCTAAGCATTGATAGTCTGCATACCTCCTCAAATTCTTTGAGGTAGGTTGCTTTTTGTGTAGCTTTCCACCAAACAAGAACTCCATGGTATAGGATAGGGCTTACAATCGCTGTAAAAAGCCAATGAGAAAGAGAGGCGGTAATCCCCACATACACCCCAGCATTCTTTTACATGCATAAAGTGCCGTTGAAGCCTTCTTCACCCTCTCCTCCACATTGAGCTTCCATGACAGCTTACTGTCTAGGATGATTCCTAGATACTTTGTGCAATGTTTCTCCTGTAGGGTCACCTCTCCCAACTTGGCCCTGATCCAATTTGGGACGTTGTACCTATCTGTAAACAAGACCATATCCGTCCTATCTGCGTTGACTTTCAACCCGACATTTGATGCCCAGGTATGAATATCCCGAAGCGCACGATCCATCAGCGAGCTAATCGTTGGAAGGCACTTTCCACTTATGACAATTGCAACGTCATCCGCGTAAGCCGTAAGTTTTACAGGTCCCGCATCAAATCGCCTGAGCAGTTGGTTGATGACCAGCGTTCACAGCAGAAGTGATAGAGCCCCTCCCTGCGGCGTTCCGCTGTCCTGATTTCGTGGCCTCGTACAATATCCATTGTGATGCAATCTTCCTGCAAATGCAGCCGATCCATCTTTAAGGCTGGATGTACTTTAATGTAATTAAGGCCATCCATAATCGCCCATTTAGAAACATTATTGAAAGCCCCGGCAATGTCTAAGAAGATTCCTAGAGCATATTCCTTATATTCCAGGGCTTTCTCTATGCCTATTACCATCCTATGCAATGCGGTGTCTAACGACTTGCCTTTGGTGTACGCATGTTGTGTTGTGGAGAGCAGCTTTTCATCCACGTTGGACTTTATGTACACATCTATCAGCCTCTCAAAGGTTTTGGGCAGAAATGGTGTTAAGCTAATGGGTCTATAGTCTTTGGGATACACGTGACCGATCTTCCCTGCCTTTGATAGGAAAGCTACACTTGTAGTTTTCAAGAGTGCAGTTGTAGTATGGCCGGGATATACCATCTGGGCCCGGCGATTTTAAACGTCTTCACTGCCCATTCGATCTTGGTATCGGTCACCAAGCCCGACACTACCCGCTCCGTGATAGAAGTGTGAGTACTGTCTGCTGGCTCTTCTAAACCATCTCCCGATGGGAAATGTGTATCGAGAAGCACCCCAAGGGTTTCCTCACTATTACGTGACCGTTCCCCGTTCTCTTTCTTTATTAGTCCCTGGACTATATTTTCCCTTGCTGAGACTTTTCTCAACCGTGCCGTTTCGCTGGAGCACTCTATGTCCGTACAGAAATTTTTACGTGAGGTTTTCTTCGCCCTGCAAATTTCACGCCTGTACATCCTCAGTAGATCCCTGTACTCGTCCCGACACGCTACGCTTTCCGCGGTCTTTGCTAGCTTAAACATTTCTTTTACCTGTCTTCTTAGAAGACTCAGCACATTTCTCCACCATGGCGGCTTTGCTTTCCTCTGAGTCTTCTTAGAGGCCAAGCTTTCTTATACGCAGTCATAAGCGTCCTTGTTGGGAATTCATTAGACTCCTCCAGTTCTTCCACATTGGCAACATCTTTGGGTTATCCCAGTTTCGTTTCTACCTGTTTCTGGAATTTATTCCAGTTTGATGACCTAGGGTTAGGGGTTAGGGGGTTAGGGGGTCAGATTATCCCCGCGGTAGGCATGTCTGTCGTAATAGGCGACTAAAATACCAGATTCAAGGGGCTATGTAGCGCAACCCTTCAGGTGACCAGCGCAATATATAGCTTCTCCAAACCCAATTGTCAACCTCACCTATCCGCGGCGAATCCTGTTTCACTAACAGACGAGGCTCTGGCGACCCCAAGCTCTTCATGGAACTTGGGGGTGGGGAGGGAGGAGATGGCCTGAAGGTTTAATGTGGCCACATATATCGTTCCCGAGATGGTCGGGCTAGCACCTTAATGGTGCTGTGGTACCGGATCTGTATCCGGCAAAGGACCATTACATCGATAACACTCCCCAAAGCCTTCGGGGAGCAACCTTATCGCTACAACAACAACATGACCTAGGGTTTCTAAAGGTTCATCCCTGCTCTACCCTCTTTATGGGGATGCTGAAGCTGATATACGCATGGTCGGAGAAGGATGGTCTATCAAGAACCATCCAATCATACCTTGATATATCACGTTCGGAGCTCAATGTAATATCTAAAACATTGCTGGATGTTGGACCAATTTATGTAGGGACATTTCCTCTGTTGGCTATCTGCAAAAGAGTCATTCGTCTCTCTCGTTCGTATCTGCTCCTCCCCACGCATTGTGGCGCGCATTTGCATCCGCGCCTATGACCGCCCTTTGCGCTCTTCGTCCTGTACTAGCCTCTTGCACTCCATCGGTGAAACCTCCGCAGCATGGGCCATGTAGAAAGATGCCAGGATAAGTGCCTGCTTATTCCTTTGCTCAACGGCCACCACTACGAGGTCCTCAGTAGTGTAATTAGGCAGCATATATGAATGCAGCTGTTTCCTTACCATTACTACAGCTCGCACCCGTCCTTCCGTTTGCGCATAGTAAACGGCAAATCCGCGCGCGCTAAGTTCAGAAACCTTTCCTCCCGATGAGAGCCAAGGCTCCTGGATCAGCTCCACGCCAAACGAACCCTCCTCAAGGTTTATGAGTTCGCTCGACGCCACTTTACTGTGCTGGAGGTTTATCTGTAGGACTCGCAGCACCATTGGGCTGTTTGTCCCCCTCCAGCACCTTCGTCATGACGTCATCGTCTTCCCCTTGCCATTTTTGTTTAGAGTATTCGAAGCCCCCTTCAGCCTCTTGTAACTGTTGTGCCGGGTATTCCCTTGTGCGACTCACAGCACCATCTGGCTGTTGGTCCTCTTCTAACACCTTCGTGGTCACGTCGGCTGCCTCCAACTGTCTTTTTTCCCTTAGGCTTTTGTGGTCCTTTTCGGACTTCGCCCACTTCCAGCGTGTTAGGATTTTTATCATCGGGACTTCTTTTCCTGAGTCGCATATAAATTTTGCCTGTACCAAAGGATATTTTTCCAAGCTGCGTGTACAATATATCCTCCGCCTGCTTGTTTCTTTGGATGTAGAACTGACCTTCCTCCGTATGCCGAGATACAGTAAGTACCTTCCAATCCTGTGTCGGTATGTTCGGATTCTGATTCTGCAGAAGTCGCAGTGTATCCTCCGACTTTATCACGCATGGTATCCATACCTTATGTTTTGGTACCGTGGGGATTTGCGCTTTATCCACCACTTCAAACCGTGCCTTCGTGCCTTGCCTTTGCGGGTTTGGAACCACTTCCTCCAGCCACCGCAAGCTCGCGATGTTGTCGCATGCTATCATCTTCACACCATTATACCATCCACCCGAATCAAAGGTTGGAAGGGGCTTACTTGGTTGTTCCCGCATCATATTAAGCATTAAGCTAATAAGCTCCCTTTCAACAGATCTCCACCTTTGCTAGTCATCTGTCCGAAAGGACTGCTACGATCAAACAGCGCCACAGTCCGTGACTGCTTTGCCACATCACTCATCTTCTCGGGAAAAGCCGGCGCCTTAGTGTTAACTCCATTTGGTACCTCCGAGAAAGCCGGAGTCTTAGCGTTATCTCCCTTTGGCTTATCTCCTACTTCCGTAGTTGGAACTTCCCTCTGACCCGCAGCTTTCGAGGTAGTTGCTACCTCGCTATTGGGGCCCATCTGTCTTACAGATTTGGGCATACTTGTCTTGTCTATGCGAATGCCGTGCCTCGCTGCTCTGGGACTGGGTTCTTTCTGCCTCTTGAAAGCAGGCTTGTCGCCTTCCGCCGAACGTTGCCTCTTGATTCTGCCATTCGACGCTTCTTCCTCCTCGTACCGGTTGCATAACCGAGGGTTTCTAGCAGCAAACCTTTTGAACTGCCTTCTACCTATTTCTACCGCCTCATGGGCCCATTCCAAGCGCTCGATCTCCACTTCTGTTGGGTCGGCCACTGCTCCCAGGCGTTGGACAATTCTTAATGCTGCACGTTACTGCGAGAGAGCTCTTTCACTTCCACTGCGCCGTACCCTTCTCCACTCTACTACTCCGTTTTCATTTGTGTGCTTTTCCAGCACGGAGTTCATTGAGTCCGACGCATCGCTTAATACGTATTTGTCGTCCTTGGCTTGCGACTCAGTACTCCTCTTATCATCCTCCTTATTACTATTTGGTAATGAGTCGTTCATCTTGGTCGTACGACCACCTGCCCGACAAGGCGGGCTCAGCGGTCCAGTATTATATACAGGGAAAGAACCGCCAGCCACAGCAGCGCCCCTTACTGTGGTAAGGCCATCAATACTTTCCGAGGCGGCCCGCTATCGGGAAGGTTCCGTTCGAATACAGCCGAATTTATCCCCCGGCTGCTAATCGTACAATAGGCACGGTCCGCATAACCCTGGATTAGGGGGTTGGCAGTTTTTGGTCACCGACATCCCGCCGCCCTCCTATGAGGCGAAACGGCGTTGATGCCACTCCTAAACAGCTCCGCCTCATAGTCGGGCGTTATGGAGATCGGCTAAGCCCTCGCACCAACGACAAGGTGCCTACCCTAGTGAGGGCGTAAAAAGCTAACTCGATTTCCAATTTTTGTCAAGCCAAAATTCTTCAAGAAAATCCGAAACCCATTGCAAAAAGAGCTAAAAGTATATGTATTTTTTCAATGTAAGTTTTAACACTTATTTCAAATCAAACTTAAACAAAGTTATAAATAAAATAATTTAAAAAATGTTTTTATGTTAAACGGTTTTATTGAAAACAATACTTACATTTAGAAATTTCTATTGATAGTAAAAGTAAGACCAACTGAACCTTAATTAGGTTACGCTACGCCTCATATTTTTAGAAATTTGACGCGTCCAACGCTTTTATTTAATTGTCTGATCAACGTCCTATATTGATGAGGAGTGTGATAACTAGTACCTAGGACCTACCTAATTATTTTCTAGATTTTAGTATTATTATTACTTAATGAAAGTAAGACAATTTGTTACAATCTAAGTCCTCAATACATAATCTTTCCAAAGACTTTACTCGACTGAGCGCCACGTATGCTTGTCCCTCCTCGAACTCCATAGTATTTTGATGTCACATCTACCGGACTATATGTAATAATTGTTCCAAATATGAGCCAAATCGGACGATTTTTTGAAATATTTCGATCCATGCGCCACCTATTGGATTTTTTTCTTATTATTGTATTGTCATCGGGTTTTGAACTATATTCCAAGTTTCAAGCTTATAGCTTATCGGAAAGTTACTTAAATTTTAATTACAAAATTCGTTAACAACTCGCTACACAGAGTCAAGCTAAATAAAAACGTTTAAAAAGGTACAGAAAACTAACAAAAACAAATAAGGAAGGCTAAGTTCGGGTGTAACTGAACATTACATACTCAGCTGAGAGCTTTGGAGACCAAATAAGGGAAAATTACCATGTAGGAAAATGGACCAAGGGTAACCCTGGAATGTGTTTGTTTCTAGATATCGCCATAAAGGTAGACCAGGGTGACCCAGAACATCATCTGTCGGGTACCGTTAATTTAATTATATATGTAATACCACGAACAGTACTCCTGCCATGATTCCAAGGGTTTTTGATTTCGCCCTGCAGAACTTTTTCATTTTTGTCTACTTAATATGGTATGTGTCACACCCATTTTATAAACTTTTTCCAAAATTATATTTTGCGTCAAAAAACCATCCAATCACCATGTTTCATCCTTTTTTTCGTATTTGGTATAGAATTATGGCATTTCTTCATTTTTCCAAATTTTCGATATCGAAAAAGTGGGCGTGGTCACAGTCCGATTCAACCCATTTTTAATACCAAGATAAAGTGAGTTCAGATAAGTACGTAAACTAAGTTTAGTAAAGATATATCGATTTTTGCTCAAGTTATCGTGTTAAGGGCCGAGCGGAAGGACAGACGGTCGACTGTGTATAAAAACTGGGCGTGGCTTCAACCGATTTCGCCCATTTTCACAGAAAACAGTTATCGTCATAGAATCGATGCTCCTACCAAATTTCACAAGGATTGGTTTATTTCTTTCTTTTTTGACTTATGGCATTAAAAGTATTCTAGACAAATTAAATGAAAAAGGGCGGAGCCACGCCCATTTTGAAAATTTCTTTTATTTTTGTATTTTGTTGCACCATATCATTACTGGAGTTGAATGTTGACAGAATTTACTTACATATATACATACTGCAAAGATATTCAATTTTTTGTTAAAATTTGACTTAAATTTTTTTTTTTAAATGTGGGTGATCGTCATCCGATTTTGCAAATTTTTGTTTAGCACACATAGTAATAGGAGTAACGTTCCTGTCAAATTTCATCATGATACCTTCAACGACTGCCAGGCAGTCGGTTCTATGTACCGGAGCGACTCGGGATTTTTCCCGACCAAGGACTGTCATTTCTGTGTGACCCCATTTAATTTGTTTCGTCCCTCCCACAAATTGTCATCCTCCCAGCAGCTCCTTGCAGCAGGACTGCTACATATTCTCTTACTCCGGGAAGGTATCGAACCCAATCCGGGTCCGTGTCCTGACCCCGGTCCTGAGAAATGGTTTTGCTGCATTTGCCAGAAAAGAATCTTTTTAGGACGTTCATACTCTGTTCAGTGTGTATCGTGCAAGGGATGGTTGCATCGGACATGTTGTTCTGGGCTTGATCCCAAAACCCGACGTCCACGTAACTTTTATAAATCTTTTGTGGCTCTTTGCTGCTCACGCCCAAGGGCGTCCCGTAGTCTACGCCTAAGCGCCCCCCCCCCCCACTACCTTCCAGCAGCCTCGCTGCTCAGCAAGCCACAACAAGTACCCGCTGCTGCTCGCGCCCCGCGGCGCCAACAACTCAAACAGCTGTAACCACTCATAACTACTACCTTCGTAGTAGAGCTGGTAGCAATGCTGAGCATCAGCCCCTGCCCCCGTCTTCTTCTCCCCCCCTGTTTTCTGGCAGCAATCATGCAGGTCAGGGAAACAGACTCTTAATCCCTACCTCCGTTTGCACCGCCTGCCAGCACAGAATATAAAGGTTTGCGACATCCGCTCAATGCAGCTCCTGCCTTGGGTGGTGCCACTTTCCTAGATGTTCTGGTCTCCGCGACGGCAACCCCTCGACGGGTTTCATCGCGCCATGTTGCCAGGTCGCAAACCCAAATCATCCGGGTACCCCAATGCTTGCCCAAGGGCGCCCAGTCCCAAGGCCACACCAGCAATTGCGTCCTGGCCTTCCACAACCTAGGCGTAGTCACCCGTCACTTACACCTAGAGTGGCGGCGTCACCCCTCATGCACTTCAGAATTCTGCAGTTAAACTGTAATGGACTAACTGGGAAGATTACGGAGATAGTCGATTTGTAGCTATCGTTTATCACTCACAATTCACCTTGAGTTATTATAATTTATAATAAAATAAAAAATGAATTTAAAATTTTAAATAAACTGCGCGACGGCGGGCGGGAGAAAAAAAACGAATGCGATGCGGGCACGATTAATGCGTGTGGGCGATTCGGTAGTTTAATGACAACTGATTTGTGAGTGAGCGCGGTGGTGGTTGGCAAGCCACAGCTGAGCTGCACTGCCTGCGCTTGGCCGCACTGGCCGGGTGTTGCCAGACGGAGGGGGCGGACTTAGTCCGAAAATTGGATCATGTCTTCTACATGCTCCCCCCCCCCCCGCCCGGCGAGTTGATGGGTTAAGGGCGGTGTAAACCGTGTCCAAGGCCGCGCGGGCCTCGGTTACTAGTTGCCTTAGCTTCTCCTCCTTTTGACGAGCCCATCGGGTTTGTGTTGCTCTCTGGCGGATTTGTGCGCGTGCTCGCGGGTTGCCCGATCTCGGCGTTGAGGGTTGTGTTCAAGGCGTCCCGCGTTGTTGCTCTGGCGTCGAGCCCTGTGTAACAGCGTGTGGTGGCCGAGGGCACATTTTCGGCAGCTGGACGGGGAGTCACATGCCCCGGTGCTGTGTGACACTGCCAGGCAGTTGGTGCAGTACCGGTGGTTCCTCGCGCACTCGTAGCGCTCCTCAGGCTTCATTGCGAGGAACGCCCGGCACTGCCTTAGCGCGTGTCGCTGCCCACATAGCCCGCATTTCTAGAAAAATACGTTGGGGAGGGTAGCTTATATGTAGATTGCTAGGGGCATGAAGCAGAGGGTACCAGAGGTAGGGTTGGCACTGCTAGGCAGTTGGTAGCACGCACACTTTGGCAATATTTCGGGTTATTAGTCCGTTTTGTGTTTTGAGTTCCACAACTCGAACATGGTTATCCGATCCAGGGTGTAAAGTGAATACCCGTCCCAAACGCCATTCGTTCGGGGGTAGTGTGACGGACTTATTCCTGCTGAGGTATGCCCAGTCCGTCCAGGGTTCCTATATTTGGTGGGAGAACCTATTCCGATGAAAATAAATAGACAAAGGAGTTCTGAAAAACGTTGTAAAGTTTATTTAAAAAATTCAATGCCCTTAAGAGCTACTCCTATTCTTTGTCCCTGTCTAAATAAGAATAGCTGAGGTAGAACCCCTCTGCTAGCTCTCCGTCAGTTGGAGTAGAAACCTCCTACTGAATATAAAATAATTCACGAAATGAAGTAGAAACCTTCAGGTCGTGTTGGTCAGTGGTAGAAGCCCACTAACTCGTATGCCTATCTCCTAGCTTCTCATCTTACAAGCTAATTTGCCGCCCTTATATACGATTTTGTACGCCGGTGGACAGTTATTTCCTAAAAACAATTCATTGTGATAATTCCTCAGTTATAAAATTATGTAGGACTGCACACAGGCAGTCAGTAATTTTACAATAACAATTATAAAAGTTGGAAATGCAAAATCGAATTCTAGTTTAACGCTACTTTCGCTGTATTCTATTGGTACATACATACGCTTACATGCTAACATGCGTTTTCCCTCTTTCCATTATCATACAAATGGTGGTATATCGGTATATATACATATATGCATATTTTCGATCATGTATGGCGATCCGCTATCCCGGCATTCATATCCCAATTTTAGGGAGCCCTACTATACATAGCGAACAATGTGCCAAATCTCGTACGTACGCTTGTTGTATGCCTGCCGTGTTTTCCAGTCTTTGCTTTACCTATCGAATTCGATCATTTATGTTTATGCGTATGTTCGCTGTCACTTGGTTTTGATGGTGCGTTGGCCTCGTTTGATGCTTTCGGCTTCTGCTTAGCGCGTGCGTTGGTGTGTCGTATGCTTGTACGTAAGTATGTAGAGAAAAGTCCCAATTAGTAGCGGCGCTTAGTTTGGCGACTTTTACTGCTGATCTTTGTTTATCCAAATTATTATGTATGTTGTATTTGTGGCTGAGTGCATTGGATGCGCAACTGAAACAAGAACCAAATCTGAAACCTAGACCGATACCGGGATCGAAACACGAACACATAACAGAGCGAAACCATAACCCAGATCGGATGTGGAACCAAAACCCAAGCCAAGCCCCGTCAGAAACGAGAACTGAAACAATGACCGAACTCGAGTCAAACCCAAGACTGATATTGAAACAAAATAGGTAAATCAGAAATATAAGGGAGAAAATAAGTCATTAGCGAAACCCGAGCAGAAACGGAAACCATAGCGAAAACTGAAATCATAATCAAAGTTGAAACCAAAATTGATACTGACAAAATCGATTTCTCAGTCAAACATGAAATTTAAATCTGAATCGAAAGTGACCTTGGCCAAACTTAAATTGTATTTATTATTATCATTATTATAAGGCCTCGGTGTTGTTGATGTTGTTGTTGTAGCTATAAGGACACTGCCCGAAGGCCTTGGGGAGTGTTATCGAGATGATGGTCCCATGCCTAATGCAGATCCGGTACCAAGCCCGACCATCTCGGGAACGATTTGTTATGACCACATGCGACATTCTAGGCCATACCGCCCTACCACCCCCTACATCCATGAGGAGTTCGGGGTCGCCAGAGCCTCGGCTGTAAATGAAACAGGATTCGCCACAGATAGGTGAGGTTGACAATTGGGTTTTTGGAGAAGCTATATATTGCGCTGGCAACCTGTCTATTTGGTATATTAGTCGCCTCTTACGACAGGCATACCTACCGCGGGTATATTCTAACCCCCTAACCCGCCTCGATGCACTGCTATCTTTATTTTGATCCATCGTTCTTCACCTTTCAGTCAGTCTATTGCTGTGTGTGGAGGCTTTTAATGTATTTGAGTACCTCCTCAGATTTTTAATCCATATCATGAAGGTATTAAGAGTCACGCTACTAGATCGGAGAGTCTGCCTTGCCTTATCGCTTGTTGGTGGTGGCGAATTTCTGGATCATTACATCAAACTCTACTTGTACAAGGCTTATTTTCATGCAAGGCGAATCCATACCAGGTGGTGGCAAAGCGAATTCGACTAATTCGCCGTGCAGAAGAATGTCAAGTCAAAAGAAAATGTTTATTGATTTCGATTAACTGACATATTTTAGTACCACGCGTTGTATGGAAAATAATCTAGAAGAAGCAATCAGCAGTTGGGATAACAACAACTGGTACTGAATTCGCCTTGGTTTCATGTAACTTATTATTACACTTTACATATTTAACACTGAATACTTTCATATTTCATTTACCACAAAAGCTTTTGGAAATAGTTTCAATAATTTCGTAAACCTGTCGAGTTTATAGAATTTTTCCAATCATTACAAATTCAAGTCGAAAAGATTAAAATTCATTAATTTTACAAAAATTAGCTGTATTTGCAAAAACACTGGAATTTCTATTAACTCTATAGTTATTATTTAAATATTACTAAGCCAAATCTAAATTAGTGCGTCCCAACGCAAAGAATAATTTTTTTAACCATTAAAAAATTTAACGATAGGCATTAATGGATATAATGAAACCGTCATTAACTTCACGCTCCACCACGTAAACCAATAAAGGCGTTTCCAAAACTGCAATCCACAAGACGAAAATTGGCAAATGCCAACGTCCCAGTGGAACAATACATCGTAATCCATATTTGAATTTTTTGAGCGATTTTCGTCAACGTAATACAGGACTCTCCGCTGTGGAAACAATTAAACGTGGCGCTAAAGAGTGGATGAGTATGGCAAAAGAGGATAAATTGCAATACATTGAAAAGGTTAGTAGACTTTATTTCAATTTAAAATGACGTACATTTGTAAGTATTTACAGTAAGCATTGTATGCACCTAAAAAGCGTAAGTCAGCACACTCCCCTAAGTCTTTGGGGACAAATTTTGCAGTTCAACAACAACATAAAATGTATAATGTAATATCGCAGTATTTGACTAAGCTCCTGTATTCAGTTATTTCTGCAATTGAATGTTCGGCTTTCTTTTTTTCTCTGACAGTCATTATGGAATACCAGAAAAACGCCAGTAGCCGAGCCACAGCGGCTCATCGCCAACCTCGTGTTCTTGTATATAACAACTCTTGGATCGAAAAAATTGTATATATATATGTATATGTGTATATATGGACTGTGTTGTGCAAAGGTTTATGACCGTTTTCCCCAGCGGGTTAGGGGGCCTGTCGTAAGAGGCGACTAAAATACTAAATTGAGGGGTTGTGTAGCGCAACCCTTTCAAGGTGTTGCCAGCGCAAAATATAGCTTATCCAACCCAATTGTCAACCTCACCTACCCGTGGCGAATCATGTTACTTTAACAGCGCGGCTCTGGAGACTCCAAGTTCCTCATGGATCTAGGGGGGCGGTATGGCCTGGAAGGTTTAATGTGGTCATACTAAATCGTTCCCGAGATGGTCGGGCTGGTGCCTTAGTTGTGCTTGATACTGGAAAATACCGGATCTGCATCCGGCAAAGGACCATCAACATCGATAACACTCCCCAAGGGCTTCGGGGAGTATCCTTATCGCTTCAACAAACAACCGTCTAATTTTTGATCAAGCTCTAGCTAGCAGTTTGTAGTGGAAGTGACTGAAAAGCGGACTAGCTATCTTAAAATATGGATACATATTTTTCAAGGTATTGGGCAATCCGTATTGGAAAGGAAAGTAAAAGAATGTAGGTCGAAGAAAGTATTGGTAATAAACTGAGACTGAAGCCAGAACCATGCCTGTAACCGAAACTGGGCCGATCCGAGCCATAACGAATTCGGAACCGAATTTAAATCTAGAAACGAAATCAGAAGCTAAAACGGATAACTGAAACCAGAACCAAATCTGAAACCTAGACCGATACCGGGATCGAAACACGAACACATAACAGAGCGAAACCATAACCAAACCAAGATCGGATGTGGAACCAAAACCCAAGCCAAGCCCCGTCAGAAACGAGAACTGAAACAATGACCGAACTCGAGTCAAACCCAAGACTGATATTGAAACCAAATAGGTAAATCAGAAATATAAGGGAGAAAATAAGTCATTAGCGAAACCCGAGCAGAAACGGAAACCATAGCGAAAACTGAAATCATAATCAAAGCTGAAACCAAAATTGATACTGACAAAATCGATTTCTCAGTCAAACATGAAATCGAAAGTGACCTTGGCCAAACTTAAATTGTATTTATTATTATCATTATTATAAGGCCTCGGTGTTGTTGATGTTGTTGTTGTAGCTATAAGGACACTGCCCGAAGGCCTTGGGGAGTGTTATCGAGATGATGGTCCCATGCCTAATGCAGATCTGGTACCAAGCCCGACCATCTCGGGAACGATTTGTTATGACCACATGCGACATTCTAGGCCATACAGCCCTACCACCCCCTAAATCCATGAGGAGTTCGGGGTCGCCAGAGCCTCGGATGTAAATGAAACAGGATTCGCCACAGATAGGTGAGGTTGACAATTGGGTTTTTGGAGAAGCTATATATTGCGCTGGCAACCTGTCTATTTGGTATATTAGTCGCCTCTTACGACAGGCATACCTACCGCGGGTATATTCTAACCCCCTAACCCGCCTCGATGCACTGCTATCTTTATTTTGATCCATCGTTCTTGACCTTTCAGTCAGTCTATTGCTGTGTGTGGAGGCTTTTAATGTATTTGAGTACCTCCTCAGATTTTTTAATCCATATCATGAAGGGATTAAGAGTCACGCTACCTGCCTTGCCTTATCGCTTGTTGGTGGTGGCGAATTTCTGGATCATTACATCAAACTCTACTTGTACAAGGCTTATTTTCATGCAAGGCGAATCCATGCCAGGTGGTGGCAAAGCGAATTCGACTAATTCGCCGTGCAGAAGAATGTCAAGTCAAAAGAAAATTTTTATTGATTTCGATTAACTGACATATTTTAGTACCACGCGTTGTATGGAAAATAATCTAGAAGAAGCAATCAGCAGTTGGCATAACAACAACTGGTACTGAATTCGCCTTGGTTTCATGTAACTTATTATTACACTTTACATATTTAACACTGAATACTTTCATATTTCATTTACCACAAAAGCTTTTGGAAATAGTTTCAATAATTTCGTAAACCTGTCGAGTTTATAGAATTTTTCCAATCATTACAAATTTAAGTCGAAAAGATTAAAATTCATTCATTTTACAAAAATGCTGTATTTGCAAAAACACTGGAATTTCTATTAACTCTATAGTTATTATTTAAATATTACTAAGCCAAATCTAAATTAGTGCGTCCCAACGCAAAGAATAATTTTTTTAACCATTAAAAAATTTAACGATAGTCATTAATGGAGATAATGAAACCGTCATTAACTTCACGCTCCACCACGAAAACCAATAAAAGCGCTTCCAAAACTGCAATCCACAAGACGAAAATTGGCAAATTCCAACATCCCAGTGGAACAATACATCGTAATCCATATTTGAATTTTGTGAGCGATTTTCGTCAACGTAATACAGGACTCTCCGCTGTGGAAACAATTAAACGTGGCGCTAAAGAGTGGATGAGTATGGCAAAAGAGGATAAATTGCAATACATTGAAAAGGTTAGTAGACTTTATTTCAATTTAAAATGACGTACATTTGTAAGTATTTACAGTAAGCATTTTATGCACCTAAAAAGCGTAAGTCAGCACACTCCCCGAAGTCTTTGGGGACAAATTTTGCAGTTACAACAACAACATAAAATGTATAATGTAATATCGCAGTATTTGACTAAGCTCCTGTATTCAGTTATTTCTGCAACTGAATGTTCGGCTTTCTTTTTTTCTCTGACAGTCATTATGGAATACCTGAAAAACGCCAGTAGCCGAGCCACAGCGGCTCATCGCCAACCTCGTGTTCTTGTATATAGCAACTCTTGGATCGAAAAAAATGTATATATATATGTATATGTGTATATATGGACTGTGTTGTGCAAAGGTTTATGACCGTTTTCCCCAGCGGGTTAGGGGGCCTGTCGTAAGAGGCGACTAAAATACTAAATTGAGGGGTTGTGTAGCGCAACCCTTTCAAGGTGTTGCCAGCGCAAAATATAGCTTATCCAACCCAATTGTCAACCTCACCTACCCGTGGCGAATCATGTTACTTTAACAGCGCGGCTCTGGAGACTCCAAGTTCCTCATGGATCTAGGGGGGCGGTATGGCCTAGAAGGTTTAATGTGGTCATACTAAATCGTTCCCGAGATGGTCGGGCTGGTGCCTTAGTGGTGCTTGATACTGGAAAGTACCGGATCTGCATCCGGCAAAGGACCATCAACATCGATAACACTCCCCAAGGGCTTCGGGGAGTATCCTTATCGCTTCAACAACAACAACCGTCTAATTTTTAATCAGGCTCTAGCTAGCAGTTTGTAGTGGAAGTGACTGAAAAGCGGACTAGCTATCTTAAAATATGGATACATATTTTTCAAGATATTGGGCAATCCGTATTGGAAAGGAAAGGAAAAGAATGTAGGTCGAAGAAAGTATTGGTAATAAACTGAGACTGAAGCCAGAACCATGCCTGTAACCGGAACTGGGCCGATCCGAGCCATAACGAATTCGGAACCGAATTTAAATCTAGAAACGAAAGCAGAAGCTAAAACGGATAACTGAAACCAGAACCAAATCTGAAACCTAGACCGATACTTGGATCGAAACACGAACACATAACAGAGCGAAACCATAACCAAACCCAGATCGGATGTGGAACCAAAACCCAAGCCAAGCCCCGTCAGAAACGAGAACTGAAACAATGACCGAACTCGAGTCAAACCCAAGACTGATATTGAAACAAAATAGGTAAATCAGAAATATAAGGGAGAAAATAAGTCATTAGCGAAACCCGAGCAGAAACGGAAACCATAGCGAAAACTGAAATCATAATCAAAGTTGAAACCAAAATTGATACTGACAAAATCGATTTCTCAGTCAAACATGAAATTTAAATCTGAATCGAAAGTGACCTTGGCCAAACTTTAATTGTATTTATTATTATCATTATTATAAGGCCTCGGTGTTGTTGATGTTGTTGTTGTAGCTATAAGGACACTGCCCGAAGGCCTTGGGGAGTGTTATCGAGATGATGGTCCCATGCCTAATGCAGATCCGGTACCAAGCCCGACCATCTCGGGAACGATTTGTTATGACCACATGCGACATTCTAGGCCATACCGCCCTACCACCCCCTACATCCATGAGGAGTTCGGGGTCGCCAGAGCCTCGGCTGTAAATGAAACAGGATTCGCCACAGATAGGTGAGGTTGACAATTGGGTTTTTGGAGAAGCTATATATTGCGCTGGCAACCTGTCTATTTGGTATATTAGTCGCCTCTTACGACAGGCATACCTACCGCTGGTATATTCTAACCCCCTACCCCGCCTCGATGCACTGCTATCTTTATTTTGAACCATCGTTCTTGACCTTTCAGTCAGTCTATTGCTGTGTGTGGAGGCTTTTAATGTATTTGAGTACCTCCTCAGATTTTTTAATCCATATCATGAAGGGATTTAGAGTCACGCTACTAGATGGGAGAGTCTGCCTTGCCTTATCGCTTGTTGGTGGTGGCGAATTTCTGGATCATTACATCAAACTCTACTTGTACAAGGATTATTTTCATGCAAGGCGAATCCATACTAGGTGGTGGCAAAGCGAATTCGACTAATTCGCCGTGCAGAAGAATGTCAAGTCAAAAGAAAATTTTTATTGATTTCGATTAACTGACATATTTTAGTACCACGCGTTGTATGGAAAATAATCTAGAAGAAGCAATCAGCAGTTGGGATAACAACAACTGGTACTGAATTCGCCTTGGTTTCATGTAACTTATTATTACACTTTACATATTTAACACTGAATACTTTCATATTTCATTTACCACAAAAGCTTTTGGAAATAGTTTCAATAATTTCGTAAACCTGTCGAGTTTATAGAATTTTTCCAATCATTACAAATTCAAGTCGAAAAGATTAAAATTCATTAATTTTACAAAAATTAGCTGTATTTGCAAAAACACTGGAATTTCATTTAACTCTATAGTTATTATTTAAATATTACTAAGCCAAATCTAAATTAGTGCGTCCCAACGCAAAGAATAATTTTTTTAACCATTAAAAAATTTAACGATAGTCATTAAAGGAGATAATGAAACCGTCATTAACTTCACGCTCCACCACGAAAACCAATAAAGGCGTTTCCAATCCACAAGACGAAAATTGGCAAATGCCAACGTCCCAGTGGAACAATACATCGTAATCCATATTTGAATTTTTTGAGCGATTTTCGTCAACGTAATGCAGGACTCTCCGCTGTGGAAACAATTAAACGTGGCGCTAAAAGTAGATGAGTATGGCAAAAGAGGATAAATTGCAATACATTGAAAAGGTTAGTAGACTTTATTTCAATTTAAAATGACGTACATTTGTAAGTATTTACAGTAAGCATTTTATGCACCTAAAAAGCGTAAGTCAGCACACTCCCCTAAGTCTTTGGGGACAAATTTTGCAGTTCCAACAACAACATAAAATGTATAATGTAATATCGCAGTATTTTGACCTGTATTCAGTTAGTTCTGCAACTGAATGTTCGGCTTTCTTTTTTTCTCTGACAGTCATTATGGAATACCTGAAAAACGCCAGTAGCCGAGCCACAGCGGCTCATCGCCAACCTCGTGTTCTTGTATATAACAACTCTTGGATCGAAAAAAATGTATATATATATGTATATGTGTATATATGGACTGTGTTGTGCAAAGGTTTATGACCGTTTTCCCCAGCGAGTTAGGGGGCCTGTCGTAAGAGGCGACTAAAATATTAAATTGAGGGGTTGTGTAGCGCAACCCTTTCAAGGTGCTGCCAGCGCAAAATATAGCTTATCCAACCCAATTGTCAACCTCACCTACCCGTGGCGAATCATGTTACTTTAACAGCGCGGCTCTGGATACTCCAAGTTCCTCATGTATCTAGGGGGGCGGTATGGCCTGGAAGGTTTAATGTGGTCATACTAAATCGTTCCCGAGATGGTCGGGCCTTAGTGGTGCTTGATACTGGAAAGTACCGGATCTGCATTCGGCAAAGGACCATCAACATCGATAACACTCCCCAAGGGCTTCGGGGAGTATCCTTATCGCTTCAACAACAACAACCGTCTAATTTTTGATCAGGCTCTAGCTAGCAGTTTTTAGTGGAAGTGACTGAAAAGCGGACTAGCTATCTTAAAATATGGATACATATTTTTCAAGGTATTGGGCAATCCGTATTGGGAAGGAAAGGAAAAGAATGTAGGTCGAAGAAAGTATTGGCAATAAACTGAGACTGAAGCCAGAACCATGCCTGTAACCGAAACTGGGCCGATCCGAGCCATAACGAATTCGGAACCGAATTTAAATCTAGAAACGAAAGCAGAAGCTAAAACGGATAACTGAAACCAGAACCAAATCTGAACCCTAGACCGATACCGGGATCGAAACACGAACACATAACAGAGCGAAACCATAACCAAACCCAGATCGGATGTGGAACCAAAACCCAAGCCAAGCCCCGTCAGAAACGAGAACTGAAACAATGACCGAACTCGAGTCAAACCCAAGACTGATATTGAAACAAAATAGGTAAATCAGAAATATAAGGGAGAAAATAAGTCATTAGCGAAACCCGAGCAGAAACGGAAACCATAGCGAAAACTGAAATCATAATCAAAATTGAAACCAAAATTGATACTGACAAAATCGATTTCTCAGTCAAACATGCAATTTAAATCTGAATCGAAAGTGACCTTGGCCAAACTTAAATTGTATTTATTATTATCATTATTATAAGGCCTCGGTGTTGTTGATGTTGTTGTTGTAGCTATAAGGACACTGCCCTAAGGCCTTGGGGAGTGTTATCGAGATGATGGTCCCATGCATAATGCAGATCCGGTACCAAGCCCGACCATCTCGGGAACGATTTGTTATGACCACATGCGACATTCTAGGCCATACCGCCCTACCACCCCCTACATCCTTGAGGAGTTCGGGGTCGCCAGAGCCTCGGCTGTAAATGAAACAGGATTCGCCACAGATAGGTGAGGTTGACAATTGGGTTTTTGAGAAGCTATATATTGCGCTGGCAACCTGTCTATTTGGTATATTAGTCGCCTCTTACGACAGGCATACCTACCGCGGGTATATTCTAACCCCCTAACCCGCCTCGATGCACTGCTATCTTTATTTTGATCCATCATTCTTGACCTTTCAGTCAGTCTATTGCTGTGTGTGGAGGCTTTTAATGTATTTGAGTACCTCCTCAGATTTTTTAATCCATATCATGAAGGGATTAAGAGTCACGCTACTAGATGGGAGAGTCTGCCTTGCCTTATCGCTTGTTGGTGGTGGCGAATTTCTGGATCATTACATCAAACTCTACTTGTACAAGGCTTATTTTCATGCAAGGCGAATCCATACCAGGTGGTGGCAAAGCGAATTCGACTAATTCGCCGTGCAGAAGAATGTCAAGTCAAAAGAAAATTTTTATTGATTTCGATTAACTGACATATTTTAGTACCACGCGTTGTATGGAAAATAATCTAGAAGAAGCAATCAGCAGTTGGGATAACAACAACTGGTACTGAATTCGCCTTGGTTTCATGTAACTTATTATTACACTTTACATATTTAACACTGAATACTTTCATATTTCATTTACCACAAAAACTTTTGGAAATAGTTTCAATAATTTCGTAAACCTGTCGAGTTTATAGAATTTTTCCAATCATTACAAATTCAAGTCGAAAAGATTAAAATTCATTAATTTTACAAAAATTAGCTGTATTTGCAAAAACACTGGAATTTCATTTAACTCTATAGTTATTATTTAAATATTACTAAGCCAAATCTAAATTAGTGCGTCCCAACGCAAAGAATAATTTTTTTAACCATTAAAAAATTTAACGATAGTCATTAAAGGAGATAATGAAACCGTCGTTAACTTCATGCTCCACCACGAAAACCAATAAAGGCGTTTCCAAAACTGCAATCCACAAGACGAAAATTGGCAAATGCCAACGTCCCAGTGGAACAATACATCGTAATCCATATTTGAATTTTTTGAGCGATTTTCGTCAACGTAATACAGGACTCTCCGCTGTGGAAACAATTAAACGTGGCGCTAAAGAGTGGATGAGTATGGCAAAAGAGGATAAATTGCAATACATTGAAAAGGTTAGTAGACTTTATTTCAATTTAAAATGACGTACATTTGTAAGTATTTACAGTAAGCATTTTATGCACCTAAAAAGCGTAAGTCAGCACACTCCCCTAAGTCTTTGGGGACAAATTTTGCAGTTACAACAACAACATAAAATATATAATGTAATATCGCAGTATTTGACTAAGCTCCTGTATTCAGTTATTTCTGCAACTGAATGTTCGGCTTTCTTTTTTTCTCTGACAGTCATTATGGAATACCTGAAAAACGCCAGTAGCCGAGCCACAGCGGCTCATCGCCAACCTCGTGTTCCTGTATATAACAACTCTTGGATCGAAAAAATTGTATATATATATGTATATGTGTATATATGGACTGTGTTGTGCAAAGGTTTATGACCGTTTTCCCCAGCGGGTTAGGGGGCCTGTCGTAAGAGGCGACTAAAATACTAAATTGAGGGGTTGTGTAGCGCAACCCTTTCAAGGTGTTGCCAGCGCAAAATATAGCTAATCCAACCCAATTGTCAACCTCACCTACCCGTGGCGAATCATGTTACTTTAACAGCGCGGCTCTGGAGACTCCAAGTTCCTCATGGATCTAGGGGGGCGGTATGGCCTGGAAGGTTTAATGTGGTCATACCAAATCGTTCCCGAGATGGTCGGGCTGGTGCCTTAGTGGTGCTTGATACTGGAAAGTACCGGATCTGCATCCGGCAAAGGACCATCAACATCGATAACACTCCCCAAGGGCTTCGGGGAGTATCCTTATCGCTTCAACAACAACAACCGTCTAATTTTTGATCAGGCTCTAGCTAGCAGTTTGTAGTGGAAGTGACTGAAAAGCGGACTAGCTATCTTAAAATATGGATACATATTTTTCAAGGTATTGGGCAATCCGTATTGGAAAGGAAAGGAAAAGAATGTAGGTCGAAGAAAGTATTGGTAATAAACTGAGACTGAAGCCAGAACCATGCCTGTAACCGAAACTGGGCCGATCCGAGCCATAACGAATTCGGAACCGAATTTAAATCTAGAAACGAAAGCAGAAGCTAAAACGGATAACTGAAACCAGAACCAAATCTGAAACCTAGACCGATACCGGGATCGAAACACGAACACATAACAGAGCGAAACCATAACCAAACCCAGATCGGATGTGGAACCAAAACCCAAGCCAAGCCCCGTCAGAAACGAGAACTGAAACAATGACCGAACTCGAGTCAAACCCAAGACTGATATTGAAACAAAATAGGTAAATCAGAAATATAAGGGAGAAAATAAGTCATTAGCGAAACCCGAGCAGAAACGGAAACCATAGCGAAAACTGAAATCATAATCAAAGTTGAAACCAAAATTGATTCTGACAAAATCGATTTCTCAGTCAAACATGCAATTTAAATCTGAATCGAAAGTGACCTTGGCCAAACTTAAATTGTATTTATTATTATCATTATTATAAGGCCTCGGTGTTGTTGATGTTGTTGTTGTAGCTATAAGGACACTGCCCGAAGGCCTTGGGGAGTGTTATCGAGATGATGGTCCCATGCATAATGCAGATCCGGTACCAAGCCCGACCATCTCGGGAACGATTTGTTATGACCACATGCGACATTCTAGGCCATACCGCCCTACCAACCCCTACATCCATGAGGAGTTCGGGGTCGCCAGAGCCTCGGCTGTAAATGAAACAGGATTCGCCACAGATAGGTGAGGTTGACAATTGGGTTTTTGAGAAGCTATATATTGCGCTGGCAACCTGTCTATTTGGTATATTAGTCGCCTCTTACGACAGGCATACCTACCGCGGGTATATTCTAACCCCCTAACCCGCCTCGATGCACTGCTATCTTTATTTTGATCCATCATTCTTGACCTTTCAGTCAGTCTATTGCTGTGTGTGGAGGCTTTTAATGTATTTGAGTACCTCCTCAGATTTTTTAATCCATATCATGAAGGGATTAAGAGTCACGCTACTAGATGGGAGAGTCTGCCTTGCCTTATCGCTTGTTGGTGGTGGCGAATTTCTGGATCATTACAACAAACTCTACTTGTACAAGGCTTATTTTCATGCAAGGCGAATCCATACCAGGTGGTGGCAAAGCGAATTCGACTAATTCGCCGTGCAGAAGAATGTCAAGTCAAAAGAAAATTTTTATTGATTTCGATTAACTGACATATTTTAGTACCACGCGTTGTATGGAAAATAATCTAGAAGAAGCAATCAGCAGTTGGGATAACAACAACTGGTACTGAATTCGCCTTGGTTTCATGTAACTTATTATTACACTTTACATATTTAACACTGAATACTTTCATATTTCATTTACCACAAAAGCTTTTGGAAATAGTTTCAATAATTTCGTAAACCTGTCGAGTTTATAGAATTTTTCCAATCATTACAAATTCAAGTCGAAAAGATTAAAATTCATTAATTTTACAAAAATTAGCTGTATTTGCAAAAACACTGGAATTTCATTTAACTCTATAGTTATTATTTAAATATTACTAAGCCAAATCTAAATTAGTGCGTCCCAACGCAAATAATAATTTTTTTAACCATTAAAAAATTTAACGATAGTCATTAAAGGAGATAATGAAACCGTCGTTAACTTCATGCTCCACCACGAAAACCAATAAAGGCGTTTCCAAAACTGCAATCCACAAGACGAAAATTGGCAAATGCCAACGTCCCAGTGGAACAATACATCGTAATCCATATTTGAATTTTTTGAGCGATTTTCGTCAACGTAATACAGGACTCCCCGCTGTGGAAACAATTAAACGTGGCGCTAAAGAGTGGATGAGTATGGCAAAAGAGGATAAATTGCAATACATTGAAAAGGTTAGTAGACTTTATTTCTATTTAAAATGACGTACATTTGTAAGTATTTACAGTAAGCATTTTATGCACCTAAAAAGCGTAAGTCAGCACACTCCCCTAAGTCTTTGGGGACAAATTTTGCAGTTACAACAACAACATAAAATATATAATGTAATATCGCAGTATTTGACTAAGCTCCTGTATTCAGTTATTTCTGCAACTGAATGTTCGGCTTTCTTTTTTTCTCTGACAGTCATTATGGAATACCTGAAAAACGCCAGTAGCCGAGCCACAGCGGCTCATCGCCAACCTCGTGTTCCTGTATATAACAACTCTTGGATCGAAAAAATTGTATATATATATATGTATATGTGTATATATGGACTGTGTTGTGCAAAGGTTTATGACCGTTTTCCCCAGCGGGTTAGGGGGCCTGTCGTAAGAGGCGACTAAAATACTAAATTGAGGGGTTGTGTAGCGCAACCCTTTCAAGGTGTTGCCAGCTCAAAATATAGCTAATCCAACCCAATTGTCAACCTCACCTACCCGTGGCGAATCATGTTACTTTAACAGCGCGGCTCTGGAGACTCCAAGTTCCTCATGGATCTAGGGGGGCGGTATGGCCTGGAAGGTTTAATGTGGTCATACTAAATCGTTCCCGAGATGGTCGGGCTGGTGCCTTAGTGGTGCTTGATACTGGAAAGTACCGGATCTGCATCCGGCAAAGGACCATCAACATCGATAACACTCCCCAAGGGCTTGGGGGAGTATCCTTATCGCTTCAACAACAACAACCGTCTAATTTTTGATCAGGCTCTAGCTAGCAGTTTGTAGTGGAAGTGACTGAAAAGCGGACTAGCTATCTTAAAATATGGATACATATTTTTCAAGGTATTGGGCAATCCGTATTTGAAAGGAAAGGAAAAGAATGTAGGTCGAAGAAAGTATTGGTAATAAACTGAGACTGAAGCCAGAACCATGCCTGTAACCGAAACTGGGCCGATCCGAGCCATAACGAATTCGGAACCGAATTTAAATCTAGAAACGAAAGCAGAAGCTAAAACGGATAACTGAAACCAGAACCAAATCTGAAACCTAGACCGATACCGGGATCGAAACACGAACACATAACAGAGCGAAACCATAACCAAACCCAGATCGGATGTGGAACCAAAACCCAAGCCAAGCCCCGTCAGAAACGAGAACTGAAACAATGACCGAACGCGAGTCAAACCCAAGACTGATATTGAAACAAAATAGGTAAATCAGAAATATAAGGGAGAAAATAAGTCATTAGCGAAACCCGAGCAGAAACGGAAACCATAGCGAAAACTGAAATCATAATCAAAGTTGAAACCAAAATTGATACTGACAAAATCGATTTCTCAGTCAAACATGAAATTTAAATCTGAATCGAAAGTGACCTTGGCCAAACTTAAATTGTATTTATTATTATCATTATTATAAGGCCTCGGTGTTGTTGATGTTGTTGTTGTAGCTATAAGGACACTGCCCGAAGGCCTTGGGGAGTGTTATCGAGATGATGGTCCCATGCCTAATGCAGATCCGGTACCAAGCCCGACCATCTCGGGAACGATTTGTTATGACCACATGCGACATTCTAGGCCATACCGCCCTACCACCCCATACATCCATGAGGAGTTCGGGGTCGCCAGAGCATCAGCTGTAAATGAAACAGGATTCGCCACAGATAGGTGAGGTTGACAATTGGGTTTTTGGAGAAGCTATATATTGCGCTGGCAACCTGTCTATTTGGTATATTAGTCGCCTCTTACGACAGGCATACCTACCGCGGGTATATTCTAAGCCCCTAACCCGCCTCGATGCACTGCTATCTTTATTTTGATCCATCGTTCTTGACCTTTCAGTCAGTCTATTGCTGTGTGTGGAGGCTTTTAATGTATTTGAGTACCTCCTCAGATTTTTTAGTCCATATCATGAAGGGATTAAGAGTCACGCTACTAGATGGGAGAGTCTGCCTTGCCTTATCGCTTGTTGGTGGTGGCGAATTTCTGGATCATTACATCAAACTCTACTTGTACAAGGCTTATTTTCATGCAAGGCGAATCCATACCAGGTGGTGGCAAAGCGAATTCGACTAATTCGCCGTGCAGAAGAATGTCAAGTCAAAAGAAAATTTTTATTGATTTAGATTAACTGACATATTTTAGTACCACGCGTTGTATGGAAAATAATCTAGAAGAAGCAATCAGCAGTTGGGATAACAACAACTGGTACTGAATTCGCCTTGGTTTCATGTAACTTATTATTACACTTTACATATTTAACACTGAATACTTTCATATTTCATTTACCACAAAAGCTTTTGGAAATAGTTTCAATAATTTCGTAAACCTGTCGAGTTTATAGAATTTTTCCAATCATTACAAATTCAAGTCGAAAAGATTAAAATTCATTAATTTTACAAAAATTAGCTGTATTTGCAAAAACACTGGAATTTCTATTAACTCTATAGTTATTATTTAAATATTACTAAGCCAAATCTAAATTAGTGCGTCCCAACGCAAAGAATAATTTTTTTAACCATTAAAAAATTTAACGATAGTCATTAATGGAGATAATGAAACCGTCATTAACTTCACGCTCCACCACGAAAACCAATAAAGGCGTTTCCAAAACTGCAATCCACAAGACGAAAATTGGCAAATGCCAACGTCCCAGTGGAACAATACATCGTAATCCATATTTGAATTTTTTGAGCGATTTTCGTCAACGTAATACAGGACTCTCCGCTGTGGAAACAATTAAACGTGGCGCTAAAGAGTGGATGAGTATGGCAAAAGAGGATAAATTGCAATACATTGAAAAGGTTAGTAGACTTTATTTCAATTTAAAATGACGTACATTTGTAAGTATTTACAGTAAGCATTTTATGCACCTAAAAAGCGTAAGTCAGCACACTCCCCTAAGTCTTTGGGGACAAATTTTGCAGTTACAACAACAACATAAAATGTATAATGTAATATCGCAGTATTTGACTAAGCTCCTGTATTCAGTTATTTCTGCAACTGAATGTTCGGCTTTCTTTTTTTCTCTGACAGTCATTATGGAATACCTGAAAAACGCCAGTAGCCGAGCCACAGCGGCTCATCGCCAACCTCGTGTTCTTGTATATAACAACTCTTCGATCGAAAAAATTGTATATATATATGTATATGTGTATATATGGACTGTGTTGTGCAAAGGTTTATGACCGTTTTCCCCAGCGGGTTAGGGGGCCTGTCGTAAGAGGCGACTAAAATACTAAATTGAGGGGTTGTGTAGCGCAACCCTTTTAAGGTGTTGCCAGCGCAAAATATAGCTTATCCAACCCAATTGTCAACCTCACCTACCCGTGGCGAATCATGTTACTTTAACAGCGCGGCTCTGGAGACTCCAAGTTCCTCATGGATCTAGGGGGGCGGTATGGCCTGGAAGGTTTAATGTGGTCATACTAAATCGTTCCCGAGATGGTCGGGCTGGTGCCTTAGTGGTGCTTGATACTGGAAAGTACCGGATCTGCATCCGGCAAAGGACCATCAACATCGATAACACTCCCCAAGGGCTTCGGGGAGTATCCTTATCGCTTCAACAACAACAACCATCAAATTTTTGATCAGGCTCTAGCTAGCAGTTTGTAGTGGAAGTGACTGAATAGCGGACTAGCTATCTTAAAATATGGATACATATTTTTCAAGGTATTGGGCAATCCGTATTGGAAAGGAAAGGAAAAGAATGTAGGTCGAGGAAAGTATTGGTAATAAACTGAGACTGAAGCCAGAACCATACCTATAACCGGAACTGGGCCGATCCGAGCCATAACGAATTCGGAACCGAATTTAAATCTAGAAACGAAAGCAGAAGCTAAAACGGATAACTGAAACCAGAACCAAATCTGAAACCTAGACCGATACCGGGATCGAAACACGAACACATAACAGAGCGAAACCATAACCAAACCCAGATCGGATGTGGAACCAAAACCCAAGCCAAGCCCCGTCAGAAACGAGAACTGAAACAATGACCGAACTCGAGTCAAACCCAAGACAGATATTGAAACAAAATAGGTAAATCAGAAATATAAGGGAGAAAATAAGTCGTTAGCGAAACCCGAGCAGAAACGGAAACCATAGCGAAATCTGAAATCATAATCAAAGTTGAAACCAAAATTGATACTGACAAAATCGATTTCTCAGTCAAACATGAAATTTAAATCTGAATCGAAAGTGACCTTGGCCAAACTTAAATTGTATTTATTATTATCATTATTATAAGGCCTCGGTGTTGTTGATGTTGTTGTTGTAGCTATAAGGACACTGCCCGAAGGCCTTGGGGAGTGTTATCGAGATGATGGTCCCATGCCTAATGCAGATCCGGTACCAAGCCCGACCATCTCGGGAACGATTTGTTATGACCACATGCGACATTCTAGGCCATACCGCCCTACCACCCCCTACATCCATGAGGAGTTCGGGGTCGCCAGAGCCTCGGCTGTAAATGAAACAGGATTCGCCACAGATAGGTGAGGTTGACAATTGGGTTTTTGAAGAAACTATATATTGCGCTGGCAACCTGTCTATTTGGTATATTAGTCGCCTCTTACGACAGGCATACCTACCGCGGGTATATTCTAACCCCCTAACCCGCCTCGATGCACTGCTATCTTTATTTTGATCCATCGTTCTTGACCTTTCAGTCAGTCTATAGCTGTGTGTGGAGGCTTTTAATGTATTTGAGTACCTCCTCAGATTTTTTAATCCATATCATGAAGGGATTAAGAGTCACGCTACTAGATGGGAGAGTCTGCCTTGCCTTATCGCTTGTTGGTGGTGGCGAATTTCTGGATCATTACATCAAACTCTACTTGTACAAGGCTTATTTTCAAGCAAGGCGAATCCATACCAGGTGGTGGGAAAGCGAATTCGACTAATTCGCCGTGCAGAAGAATGTCAAGTCAAAAGAAAATTTTTATTGATTTCGATTAACTGACATATTTTAGTACCACGCGTTGTATGGAAAATAATCTAGAAGAAGCAATCAGCAGTTGGGATAACAACAACTGGTACTGAATTCGCCTTGGTTTCATGTAACTTATTATTACACTTTACATATTTAACACTTAATACTTTCATATTTCATTTACCACAAAAGCTTTTGGAAATAGTTTCAATAATTTCGTAAACCTGTCGAGTTTATAGAATTTTTCCAATCATTACAAATTCAAGTCGAAAAGATTAAAATTCATTAATTTTACAAAAATTAGCTGTATTTGCAAAAACACTGGAATTTCTATTAACTCTATAGTTATTATTTAAATATTACTAAGCCAAATCTAAATTAGTGCGTCCCAACGCAAAGAATAATTTTTTTAACCATTAAAAAATTTAACGATAGTCATTAATGGAGATAATGAAACCGTCATTAACTTCACGCTCCACCACGAAAACCAATAAAGGCGTTTCCAAAACTGCAATCCACAAGACGAAAATTGGCAAATGCCAACGTCCCAGTGGAACAATACATCGTAATCCATATTTGAATTTTTTGAGCGATTTTCGTCAACGTAATACAGGACTCTCCGCTGTGGAAACAATTAAACGTGGCGCTAAAGAGTGGATGAGTATGGCAAAAGAGGATAAATTGCAATACATTGAAAAGGTTAGTAGACTTTATTTCAATTTAAAATGACGTACATTTGTAAGTATTTACAGTAAGCATTTTATGCACCTAAAAAGCGTAAGTCAGCACACTCCCCTAAGTCTTTGGGGACAAATTTTGCAGTTACAACAACAACATAAAATGTATAATGTAATATCGCAGTATTTGACTAAGCTCCTGTATTCAGTTATTTCTGCAACTGAATGTTCGGCTTTCTTTTTTTCTCTGACAGTCATTATGGAATACCTGAAAAACGCCAGTAGCCGAGCCACAGCGGCTCATCGCCAACCTCGTGTTCTTGTATATAACAACTCTTGGATCGAAAAAAATGTATATATATATGTATATGTGTATATATGGACTGTGTTGTGCAAAGGTTTATGACCGTTTTCCCCAGCGGGTTAGGGGGCCTGTCGTAAGAGGCGACTAAAATACTAAATTGAGGGGTTGTGTAGCGCAACCCTTTCAAGGTGTTGCCAGCGCAAAATATAGCTTATCCAACCCAATTGTCAACCTCACCTACCCGTGGCGAATCATGTTACTTTAACAGCGCGGCTATGGAGACTCCAAGTTCCTCATGGATCTAGGGGGGCGGTAGGCCTGGAAGGTTTAATGTGGTCATACTAAATCGTTCCCGAGATGGTCGGGCTGGTGCCTTAGTGGTGCTTGATACTGGAAAGTACCGGATCTGCATCCGACAAAGGACCATCAACATCGATAACACTCCCCAAGGGCTTCGGGGAGTATCCTTATCGCTTCAACAACAACAACCGTCTAATTTTTGATCAGGCTCTAGCTAGCAGTTTGTAGTGGAAGTGACTGAAAAGCGGACTAGCTATCTTAAAATATGGATACATATTTTTCAAGGTATTGGGCAATCCGTATTGGAAAGGAAAGGAAAAGAATGTAGGTCGAAGAAAGTATTGGTAATAAACTGAGACTGAAGCCAGAACCATGCCTGTAACCGAAACTGGGCCGATCCGAGCCATAACGAATTCGGAACCGAATTTAAATCTAGAAACGAAAGCAGAAGCTAAAACGGATAACTGAAACCAGAACCAAATCTGAAACCTAGACCGATACCGGGATCGAAACACGAACACATAACAGAGCGAAACCATAACCAAACCCAGATCGGATGTGGAACCAAAACCCAAGCCAAGCCCCGTCAGAAACGAGAACTGAAACAATGACCGAACTCGAGTCAAACCCAAGACTGATATTGAAACAAAATAGGTAAATCAGAAATATAAGGGAGAAAATAAGTCATTAGCGAAACCCGAGCAGAAACGGAAACCATAGCGAAAACTGAAATCATAATCAAAGTTGAAACCAAAATTGATACTGACAAAATCGATTTCTCAGTCAAACATGAAATTTAAATCTGAATCGAAAGTGACCTTTGCCAAACTTAAATTATATTTATTATTATCATTATTATAAGGCCTCGGTGTTGTTGATGTTGTTGTTGTAGCTATAAGGACACTGCCCGAAGGCCTTAGGGAGTGTTATCGAGATGATGGTCCCATGTCTAATGCAGATCCCGTACCAAGCCCGACCATCTCGGGAACGATTTGTTATGACCACATGCGACATTCTAGGCCATACCGCCCTACCACCCCCTACATCCATGAGGAGTTCGGGGTCGCCAGAGCCTCGGCTGTAAATGAAACAGGATTCGCCACAGATAGGTGAGGTTGACAATTGGGTTTTTGGAGAAGCTATATATTGCCCTGGCAACTGTCTATTTGGTATATTAGTCGCCTCTTACGACAGGCATACCTACCGCGGGTATATTCTGACCCCCTAACCCGCCTCGATGCACTGCTATCTTTATTTTGATCCATCGTTCTTGACCTTTCAGTCAGTCTATTGCTGTGTGTGGAGGCTTTTAATGTATTTGAGTACCTCCTCAGATTTTTTAATCCATATCATGAAGGGATTAAGAGTCACGCTACTAGATGGGAGAATCTGCCTTGCCTTATCGCTTGTTGGTGGTGGCGAATTTCTGGATCATTACGTCAAACTCTACTTGTACAAGGCTTATTTTCATGCAAGGCGAATCCATACCAGGTGGTGGCAAAGCGAATTCGACTAATTCGCCGTGCAGAAGAATGTCAAGTCAAAAGAAAATTTGTATTGATTTCGATTAACTGACATATTTTAGTACCACGCGTTGTATGGAAAATAATCTAGAAGAAGCAATCAGCAGTTGGGATAACAACAACTGGTACTGAATTCGCCTTGGTTTCATGTAACTTATTATTACACTTTACATATTTAACACTGAATACTTTCATATTTCATTTACCACAAAAGCTTTTGGAAATAGTTTCAATAATTTCGTAAACCTGTCGAGTTTATAGAATTTTTCCAATCATTACAAATTCAAGTCGAAAAGATTAAAATTCATTAATTTTACAAAAATTAGCTGTATTTGCAAAAACACTGGAATTTCTATTAACTCTATAGTTATTATTTAAATATTACTAAGCCAAATTAGTGCGTCCCAACGCAAAGAATAATTTTTTAAACCATTAAAAAATTTAACGATAGTCATTAATGGAGATAATGAAACCGTCATTAACTTCACGCTCCACTACGAAAACCAATAAAGGCGTTTCCAAAACTGCAATCCACAAGACGAAAATTGGCAAATGCCAACGTCCCAGTGGAACAATACATCGTAATCCATATTTGAATTTTTTGAGCGATTTTCGTCAACGTAATACAGGACTCTCCGCTGTGGAAACAATTAAACGTGGCGCTAAAGAGTGGATGAGTATGGCAAAAGAGGATAAATTGCAATACATTGAAAAGGTTAGTATACTTTATTTCAATTTAAAATGACGTACATTTGTAAGTATTTACAGTAAGCATTTTATGCACCTAAAAAGCGTAAGTCAGCACACTCCCCTAAGTCTTTGGGGACAAATTTTGCAGTTACAACAAGAACATAAAATGTATAATGTAATATCGCAGTATTTGACTAAGCTCCTGTATTCAGTTATTTCTGC
The DNA here is from genome assembly GCF_040869045.1 of Eurosta solidaginis. Taxonomy (NCBI): domain Eukaryota; kingdom Metazoa; phylum Arthropoda; class Insecta; order Diptera; family Tephritidae; genus Eurosta; species Eurosta solidaginis. Next base: position 129,038 of record NW_027136955.1, read on the forward strand.
AACTGAATGTTCGGCTTTCTTTTTTTTCTGACAGTCATTATGGAATACCTGAAAAACGCCAGTAGCCGAGCCACAGCGGCTCATCGCCAACCTCGTGTTCTTGTATATAACAACTCTTGGATCGAAAAAAATTTATATATATATGTATATGTGTATATATGGACTGTGTTGTGCAAAGGTTTATGACCGTTTTCCCCAGCGGGTTAGGGCGCCTGTCGTAAGAGGCGACTAAAATACTAAATTGAGGGGTTGTGTAGCGCAACCCTTTCAAGGTGTTGCCAGCGCAAAATATAGCTTATCCAACCCAATTGTCAACCTCACCTACCCGTGGCGAATCATGTTACTTTAACAGCGCGGCTCTGTTGACTCCAAGTTCCTCATGGATCTAGGGGGGCGGTATGGCCTGGAAGGTTTAATGTGGTCATACTAAATCGTTCCCGAGATGGTCGGGCTGGTGCCTTGGTGGTGCTTGATACTGGAAAGTACCGGATCTGCATCCGGCAAAGGACCATCAACATCGATAACACTCCCCAAGGGCTTCGGGGAGTATCCTTATCGCTTCAACAACAACAACCGTCTAATTTTTGATCAGGCTCTAGCTAGCAGTTTGTAGTGGAAGTGACTGAAAAGCGGACTAGCTATCTTAAAATATGGATACATATTTTTCAAGGTATTGGGCAATCCGTATTGGAAAGGAAAGGAAAAGAATGTAGGTCGAAGAAAGTATTGGTAATAAACTGAGACTGAAGCCAGAACCATGCCTCTAGCCGAAACTGGGCCGATCCGAGCCATAACGAATTCGGAACCGAATTTAAATCTAGAAACGAAAGCAGAAGCTAAAACGGATAACTGAAACCAGAACCAAATCTGAAACCTAGACCGATACCGGGATCGAAACACGAACACATAACAGAGCGAAACCATAACCAAACCCAGATCGGATGTGGAACCAAAACCCAAGCCAAGCCCCGTCAGAAACGAGAACTGAAACAATGACCGAACTAGAGTCAAACCCAAGACTGATATTGAAACAAAATAGGTAAATCAGAAATATAAGGGAGAAAATAAGTCATTAGCGAAACCCGAGCAGAAACGGAAACCATAGAGAATCTGAAATCATAATCAAAGTTGAAACCAAAATTGATACTGACATAATCGATTTCTCAGTCAAACATGAAATTTAAATCTGAATCGAAAGTGACCTTGGCCAAACTTAAATTGTATTTATTATTATCATTATTATAAGGCCTCGGTGTTGTTGATGTTGTTGTTGTAGCTATAAGGACACTGCCCGAAGGCCTTGGGGAGTGTTATCGAGATGATGGTCCCATGCCTAATGCAGATCCGGTACCAAGCACGACCATCTCGGGAACGATTTGTTATGACCACATGCGACATTCTAGGCCATACCGCCCTACCACCCCCTACATCCATGAGGAGTTCGGGGTCGCCAGAGCCTCGGCTGTAAATGAAACAGGATTCGCCACAGATAGGTGAGGTTGACAATTGGGTTTTTGGAGAAGCTATATATTGCGCTGGCAACCTGTCTATTTGGTATATTAGTCGCCTCTTACGACAGGCATACCTACCGCGGGTATATTCTAACCCCCTAACCCGCCTCGATGCACTGCTATCTTTATTTTGATCCATCGTTCTTGACCTTTCAGTCAGTCTATTGCTGTGTGTGGAGGCTTTTAATGTATTTGAGTACCTCCTCAGATTTTTTAATCCATATCATGAAGGGATTAAGAGTCACGCTACTAGATGGGAGAGTCTGCCTTGCCTTATCGCATGTTGGTGGTGGCGAATTTCTGGATCATTACATCAAACTCTACTTGTACAAGGCTTATTTTCATGCAAGGCGAATCCATACCAGGTGGTGGCAAAGCGAATTCGACTAATTCGCTGTGCAGAAAAATGTCAAGTCAAAAGAAAATTTTTATTGATTTCGATTAACTGACATATTTTAGTACCACGAGTTGTATGGAAAATAATCTAGAAGAAGCAATCAGCAGTTGGGATAACAACAACTGGTACTGAATTCGCCTTGGTTTCATGTAACTTATTATTACACTTTACATATTTAACACTGAATACTTTCATATTTCATTTACCACAAAAGCTTTTGGAAATAGTTTCAATAATTTCGTAAACCTGTCGAGTTTATAGAATTTTTCCAATCATTACAAATTTAAGTCGAAAAGATTAAAATTCATTAATTTTACAAAAATTAGCTGTATTTGCAAAAACACTGGAATTTCTATTAACTCTATAGTTATTATTTAAATATTACTAAGCCAAATCTAAATTAGTGCGTCCCAACGCAAAGAATAATTTTTTTAACCATTAAAAAATTTAACGATAGTCATTAATGGAGATAATGAAACCGTCATTAACTTCACGCTCCACCACGAAAACCAATAAAGGCGTTTCCAAAACTGCAATCCACAAGACGAAAATTGGCAAATGCCAACGTCCCAGTGGAACAATACATCGTAATCCATATTTGAATTTTTTGAGCGATTTTCGTCAACGTAATACAGGACTCTCCGCTGTGGAAACAATTAAACGTGGCGCTAAAGAGTGGATGAGTATGGCAAAAGAGGATAAATTGCAATACATTGAAAAGGTTAGTAGACTTTATTTCAATTTAAAATGACGTACATTTGTAAGTATTTACAGTAAGCATTTTATGCGCCTAAAAAGCGTAAGTCAGCACACTCCCCTAAGTCTTTGGGGACAAATTTTGCAGTTACAACAACAACATAAAATGTATAATGTAATATCGCAGTATTTGACTAAGCTCCTGTATTCAGTTATTTCTGCAACTGAATGTTCGGCTTTATTTTTTTCTCTGACAGTCATTATGGAATACCTGAAAAACGCCAGTAGCCGAGCCACAGCGGCTCATCGCCAACCTCGTGTTCTTGTATATAACAACTCTTGGATCGAAAAAAATGTATATATATATGTATATGTGTATATATTGACTGTGTTGTGTAAAGGTTAGGACCGTTTTCCCCAGCGGGTTAGGGGGCCTGTCGTAAGAGGCGACTAAAATACTAAATTGAGGGGTTGTGTAGCGCAACCCTTTCAAGGTGTTGCCAGCGCAAAATATAGATTATCCAAACCAATTGTCAACCTCACCTACCCGTGGCGAATCATGTTACTTTAACAGCGCGGCTCTGGAGACTCCAAGTTCCTCATGGATCTAGGGGGGCGGTATGGCCTGGAAGGTTTAATGTGGTCATACTAAATCGTTCCCGAGATGGTCGGGCTGGTGCCTTAGTGGTGCTTGATACTGGAAAGTACCGGATCTGCATCCGGCAAAGGACCATCAACATCGATAACACTCCCCAAAGGCTTCGGGGAGTATCCTTATAGCTACAACAACAACAACCGTCTAATTTTTAATCAGGCTCTAGCTAGCAGTTTGTAGTGGAAGTGACTGAAAAGCGGACTAGCTATCTTAAAATATGGATACATATTTTTCAAGGTATTGGGCAATCCGTATTGGAAAGGAAAGGAAAAGAATGTAGGTCGAAGAAAGTATTGGTAATAAACTGAGACTGAAGCCAGAACCATGCCTGTAACCGGAACTGGGCCGATCCGAGCCATAACGAATTTGGAACCGAATTTAAATCTAGAAACGAAAGCAGAAGCTAAAACGGATAACTGAAACCAGAACCAAATCTGAAACCTAGACCGATACCGGGATCGAAACACGAACACATAACAGAGCGAAACCATAACCAAACCCAGATCGGATGTGGAACCAAAACCCAAGCTAAGCCCCGTCAGAAACGAGAACTGAAACAATGACCGAACTCGAGTCAAACCCAAGACTGATATTGAAACAAAATAGGTAAATCAGAAATATAAGGGAGAAAATAAGTCATTAGCGAAACCCGAGCAGAAACGGAAACCATAGCGAAAACTGAAATCATAATCAAAGTTGAAACCAAAATTGATACTGACAAAATCGATTTCTCAGTCAAACATGAAATTTAAATCTGAATCGAAAGTGACCTTGGCCAAACTTAAATTGTATTTATTATTATCATTATTATAAGGCCCCGGTGTTGTTGATGTTGTTGTTGTAGCTATAAGGACACTGCCCGAAGGCCTTGGGGAGTGTTATCGAGATGATGGTCCCATGCCTAATGCAGATCCGGTACCAAGCCCGACCATCTCGGGAACGATTTGTTATGACCACATGCGACATTCTAGGCCATACCGCCCTACCACCCCCTACATCCATGAGGAGTTCGGGGTCGCCAGAGCCTCGGCTGTAAATGAAACAGGATTCGCCACAGATAGGTGAGGTTGACAATTGGGTTTTTGGAGAAGCTATATATTGCGCTGGCAACCTGTATATTTGGTATATTAGTCGCCTCTTACGACAGGCATACCTACCGCGGGTATATTCTAACCCCCTAACCCGCCTCGATGCACTGCTATCTTTATTTTGATCCATCGTTCTTGACCTTTCAGTCAGTCTATTGCTGTGTGTGGAGGCTTTTAATGTATTTGAGTACCTCCTCAGATTTTTTAATCCATATCATGAAGGGACTAAGAGTCACGCTACTAGATGGGAGAGTCTGCCTTGCCTTATCGCTTGTTGGTGGTGGCGAATTTCTGGATCATTACATCAAACTCTACTTGTACAAGGCTTATTTTCATGCAAGGCGAATCCATACCAGGTGGTGGCAAAGCGAATTCGACTAATTCGCCGTGCAGAAGAATGTCAAGTCAAAAGAAAATTTTTATTGATTTCGATTAACTGACATATTTTAGTACCACGCGTTGTATGGAAAATAATCTAGAAGAAGCAATCAGCAGTTGGGATAACAACAACTGGTACTGAATTCGCCTTGGTTTCATGTAACTTATTATTACACTTTACATATTTAACACTGAATACTTTCATATTTCATTTACCACAAAAGCTTTTGGAAATAGTTTCAATAATTTCGTAAACCTGTCGAGTTTATAGAATTTTTCCAATCATTACAAATTCAAGTCGAAAAGATTAAAATTCATTAATTTTACAAAAATTAGCTGTATTTGCAAAAACACTGGAATTTCTATTAACTCTATAGTTATTATTTAAATATTACTAAGCCAAATCTAAATTAGTGCGTCCCAACGCAAAGAATAATTTTTTAAACCATTAAAAAATTTAACGATAGTCATTAATGGAGATAATGAAACCGTCATTAACTTCACGCTCCACGACGAAAACCAATAAAGGCGTTTCCAAAACTGCAATCCACAAGACGAAAATTGGCAAATGCCAACGTCCCAGTGGAACAATACATCGTAATCCATATTTGAATTTTTTGAGCGATTTTCGTCAACGTAATACAGGACTCTCCGCTGTGGAAACAATTAAACGTGGCGCTAAAGAGTGGCAAAAGAGGATAAATTGCAATACATTGAAAAGGTTAGTATACTTTATTTCAATTTAAAATGGCGTACATTTGTAAGTATTTACAGTAAGCATTTTATGCACCTAAAAAGCGTAAATCAGCACACTCCCCTAAGTCTTTGGGGACAAATTTTGCAGTTACAACAAGAACATAAAATGTATAATGTAATATCGCAGTATTTGACTAAGCTCCTGTATTCAGTTATTTCTGCAACTGAATGTTCGGCTTTCTTTTTTTCTCTGACAGTCATTATGGAATACCTGAAAAACGCCAGTAGCCGAGCCACAGCGGCTCATCGCCAACCTCGTGTTCTTGTATATAACAACTCTTGGATCGAAAAAAATGTATATATATATGTATATGTGTATATATGGACTGTGTTGTGCAAAGGTTTATGACCGTTTTCCCCAGCGGGTTAGGGCGGCTGTCGTAAGAGGCGACTAAAATACTAAATTGAGGGGTTGTGTAGCGCAACCCTTTCAAGGTGTTGCCAGCGCAAAATATAGCTTATCCAACCCAATTGTCAACCTCACCTACCCGTGGCGAATCATGTTACTTTAACAGCGCGGCTCTGGAGACTCCAAGTTCCTCATGTATCTAGGGGGGCGGTATGGCCTGGAAGGTTTAATGTGGTCATACTAAATCGTTCCCGAGATGGTCGGGCTGGTGCCTTAGTGGTGCTTGATACTGGAAAGTACCGGATCTGCATCCGGCAAAGGACCATCAACATCGATAACACTCCCCAAGGGCTTCGGGGAGTATCCTTATCGCTTCAACAACAACAACCGTCTAATTTTTGATCAGGCTCTAGCTAGCAGTTTGTAGTGGAAGTGACTGAAAAGCGGACTAGCTATCTTAAAATATGGATACATATTTTTCAAGGTATTGGGCAATCCGTATTGGAAAGGAAAGGAAAAGAATGTAGGTCGAAGAAAGTATTGGTAATAAACTGAGACTGAAGCCAGAACCATGCCTGTAACCGAAACTGGGCCGATCCGAGCCATAACGAATTCGGAACCGAATTTAAATCTAGAAACGAAAGCAGAAGCTAAAACGGATAACTGAAACCAGAACCAAATCTGAAACCTAGACCGATACCGGGATCGAAACACGAACACATAACAGAGCGAAACCATAACCAAACCCAGATCGGATGTGGAACCAAAACCCAAGCCAAGCCCCGTCAGAAACGAGAACTGAAACAATGACCGAACTCGAGTCAAACCCAAGACTGATATTGAAACAAAATAGGTAAATCAGAAATATAAGGGAGAAAATAAGTCATTAGCGAAACCCGAGCAGAAACGGAAACCATAGCGAAAACTGAAATCATAATCAAAATTGAAACCAAAATTCATACTGACAAAATCGATTTCTCAGTCAAACATGAAATTTAAATCTGAATCGAAAGTGACCTTGGCCAAACTTAAATTGTATTTATTATTATCATTATTATAAGGCCTCGGTGTTGTTGATGTTGTTGTTGTAGCTATAAGGACACTGCCCGAAGGCCTTGGGGAGTGTTATCGAGATGATGGTCCCATGCCTAATGCAGATCCGGTACCAAGCCCGACCATCTCGGGAACGATTTGTTATGACCACATGCGACATTCTAGGCCATACCGCCCTACCACCCCCTACATCCATGAGGAGTTCGGGGTCGCCAGAGCCTCGGCTGTAAATGAAACAGGATTCGCCACAGATAGGTGAGGTTGACAATTGGCAATCAGCAGTTGGGATAACAACAACTGGTACTGAATTCGCCTTGGTTTCATGTAACTTATTATTACACTTTACATATTTAACACTGAATACTTTCATATTTCATTTACCACAAAAGCTTTTGGAAATAGTTTCAATAATTTCGTAAACCTGTCGAGTTTATAGAATTTTTCCAATCATTACAAATTCAAGTCGAAAAGATTAAAATTCATTAATTTTACAAAAATTAGCTGTATTTGCAAAAACACTGGAATTTCTATTAACTCTATAGTTATTATTTAAATATTACTAAGCCAAATCTAAATTAGTGCGTCCCAACGCAAAGAATAATTTTTTTAACCATTAAAAAATTTAACGATAGTCATTAATGGAGATAATGAAACCGTCATTAACTTCACGCTCCACCACGAAAACCAATAAAGGCGTTTCCAAAACTGCAATCCACAAGACGAAAATTGGCAAATGCCAACGTCCCAGTGGAACAATACATCGTAATCCATATTTGAATTTTTTGAGCGATTTTCGTCAGCGTAATACAGGACTCTCCGCTGTGGAAACAATTAAACGTGGCGCTAAAGAGTAGATGAGTATGGCAAAAGAGGATAAATTGCAATACATTGAAAAGGTTAGTAGACTTTATTTCAATTTAAAATGACGTACATTTGTAAGTATTTACAGTAAGCATTTTATGCACCTAAAAAGCGTAAGTCAGCACACTCCCCTAAGTCTTTGGGGACAAATTTTTCAGTTACAACAACAACATAAAATGTATAATGTAATATCGCAGTATTTGACTAAGCTCCTGTATTCAGTTATTTCTGCAACTGAATGTTCGGCTTTATTTTTTTCTCTGACAGTCATTATGGAATACCTGAAAAACGCCAGTAGCCGAGCCACACCGGCTCATCGCCAACCTCGTGTTCTTGTATATAACAACTCTTGGATCGAAAAAAATGTATATATATATGTATATGTGTATATATGGACTGTGTTGTGTAAAGGTTTATGACCGTTTTCCCCAGCGGGTTAGGGGGCCTATCGTAAGAGGCGACTAAAATACTAAATTGAGGGGTTGTGTAGCGCAACCCTTTCAAGGTGTTGCCAGCGCAAAATATAGCTTATCCAACCCAATTGTCAACCTCACCTACCCGTGGCGAATCATGTTACTTTAACAGCGCGGCTCTGGAGACTCCAAGTTCCTCATGGATCTAGGGGGGCGGTATGGCCTGGAAGGTTTAATGTGGTCATACTAAATCGTTCCCGAGATGGTCGGGCTGGTGCCTTAGTGGTGCTTGATACTGGAAAGTACCGGATCTGCATCCGGCAAAGGACCATCAACATCGATAACACTCCCCAAGGGCTTCGGGGAGTATCCTTATCGCTTCAACAACAACAACCGTCTAATTTTTGATCAGGCTCTAGCTAGCAGTTTGTAGTGGAAGTGACTGAAAAGCGGACTAGCTATCTTAAAATATGGATACATATTTTTCAAGGTATTGGGCAATCCGTATTGGAAAGGAAAGGAAAAGAATGTAGGTCGAAGAAAGTATTGGTAATAAACTGAGACTGAAGCCAGAACCATGCCTGTAACCAAAACTGGGCCGATCCGAGCCATAACGAATTCGGAACCGAATTTAAATCTAGAAACCAAAGCAGAAGCTAAAACGGATAACTGAAACCAGAACCAAATCTGAAACCTAGACCGATACCGGGATCGAAACACGAACACATAACAGAGCGAAACCATAACCAAACCCAGATCGGATGTGGAACCAAAACCCAAGCTAAGCCCCGTCAGAAACGAGAACTGAAACAATGACCGAACTCGAGTCAAACCCAAGACTGATATTGAAACAAAATAGGTAAATCAGAAATATAAGGGAGAAAATAAGTCATTGGCGAAACCCGAGCAGAAACGGAAACCATAGCGAAAACTGAAATCATAATCAAAGTTGAAACCAAAATTGATACTGACAAAATCGATTTCTCAGTCAAACATGAAATTTAAATCTGAATCGAAAGTGACCTTGGCCAAACTTAAATTGTATTTATTATTATTATTATTATAAGGCCTCGGTGTTGTTGATGTTGTTGTTGTAGCTATAAGGACACTGCCCGAAGGCCTTGGGGAGTGTTATCGAGATGATGGTCCCATGCCTAATGCAGATCCGGTACCAAGCCCGACCATCGCGGGAACGATTTGTTATGACCACATGCGACATTCTAGGCCATACCGCCCTACCACCCCCTACATCCATGAGGAGTTCGGGGTCGCCAGAGCCTCGGCTGTAAATGAAACAGGATTCGCCACAGATAGGTGAGGTTGACAATTGGGTTTTTGGAGAAGCTATATATTGCGCTGGCAACCTGTCTATTTGGTATATTAGTCGCCTCTTACGACAGGCATACCTACCGCGGGTATATTCTAACCCCCTAACCCGCCTCGATGCACTGCTATCTTTATTTTGATCCATCGTTCTTGACCTTTCAGTCAGTCTATTGCTGTGTGTGGAGGCTTTTAATGTATTTGAGTACCTCCTCAGATTTTTTAATCCATATCATGAAGGGATTAAGAGCCACGCTACTAGATGGGAGAGTCTGCCTTGCCTTATCGCTTGTTGGTGGTGGCGAATTTCTGGATCATTACATCAAACTCTACTTGTACAAGGCTTATTTTCATGCAAGGCGAATCCATACCAGGTGGTGGCAAAGCGAATTCGACTAATTCGCCGTGCAGAAGAATGTCAAGTCAAAAGAAAATTTTTATTGATTTCGATTAACTGACATATTTTAGTACCACGCGTTGTATGGAAAATAATCTAGAAGAAGCAATCAGCAGTTGGGATAACAACAACTGGTACTGAATTCGCCTTGGTTTCATGTAACTTATTATTACACTTTACATATTTAACACTGAATACTTTCATATTTCATTTACCACAAAAGCTTTTGGAAATAGTTTCAATAATTTCGTAAACCTGTCGAGTTTATAGAATTTTTCCAATCATTACAAATTCAAGTCGAAAAGATTAAAATTCATTAATTTTACAAAAATTAGCTGTATTTGCAAAAACACTGGAATTTCTATTAACTCTATAGTTATTATTTAAATATTACTAAGCCAAATCTAAATTAGTGCGTCCCAACGCAAAGAATAATTTTTTTAACCATTAAAAAATTTAACGATAGTCATTAATGGAGATAATGAAACCGTCATTAACTTCACGCTCCACTACGAAAACCAATAAAGGCGTTTCCAAAACTGCAATCCACAAGACGAAAATTGGCAAATGCCAACGTCCCAGTGGAACAATACATCGTAATCCATATTTGAATTTTTTGAGCGATTTTCGTCAACGTAATACAGGACTCTCCGCTGTGGAAACAATTAAACGGTGCGCTAAAGAGTGGATGAGTATGGCAAAAGGACCATCAACATCGATAACACTCCCCAAGGCCTTCGGGCAGTGTTCTTATAGCTACAACAACAACATCAACAACACCGAGGCCTTATAATAATGATAATAATAAATACAATTTAAGTTTGGCCAAGGTCACTTTCGATTTCATATTTGACTGAGAAATCGATTTTGTCAGTATCAATTTTGGTTTCAACTTTGATTATGATTTCAGTTTTCGCTATGGTTTCCGTTTCTGCTCGGGTTTCGCTAATGACTTATTTTCTCCCTTATATTTCTAATTTACCTATTTTGTTTCAATATCAGTCTTGGGTTTGACTCGAGTTCGGTCATTGTTTCAGTTCTCGTTTCTGACGGGGCTTGGCTTGGGTTTTGGTTCCACATCCGATCTGGGTTTGGTTATGGTTTCGCTCTGTTATGTGTTCGTGTTTCGATCCCGGTATCGGTCTAGGTTTCAGATTTGGTTCTGGTTTCAGTTATCCGTTTTAGCTTCTGCTTTCGTTTCTAGATTTAAATTCGGTTCCGAATTCGTTATGGCTCGGATCGGCCCAGTTTCGGTTACAGGCATGGTTCTGGCTTCAGTCTCAGTTTATTACCAATACTTTCTTCGACCTACATTCTTTTCCTTTCCTTTCCAATACGGATTGCCCAATACCTTGAAAAATATGTATCCATATTTTAAGATAGCTAGTCCGCTTTTCAGTCACTTCCACTACAAACTGCTAGCTAGAGCCTGATCAAAAATTAGACGGTTGCTGTTGTTGAAGCGATAAGGATACTCCCCGAAGCCCTTGGGGAGCTTTATCGATGTTGATGGTCCTTTGCCGGATGCAGATCCGGTACTTTCCAGTATCAAGCACCACTAAGGCACCAGCCCGACCATCTCGGGAACGATTTAGTATGACCACATTAAACCTTCCAGGCCATACCGCCCCCCTAGATCCATGAGGAACTTGGAGTCTCCAGAGCCGCGCTGTTAAAGTAACATGATTCGCCACGGGTAGGTGAGGTTGACAATTGGGTTGGATAAGCTATATTTTGCGCTGGCAACACCTTGAAAGGGTTGCGCTACACAACCCCTCAATTTAGTATTTTAGTCGCCTCTTACGACAGGCCCCCTAACCCGCTGGGGAAAACGGTCATAAACCTTTGCACAACACAGTCCATATATACACATATACATATATATATACACATATACATATATATATATATGAGCCGCTGTGGCTCGGCTACTGGCGTTTTTCAGGTATTCCATAATGACTGTCAGAGAAAAAAAGAAAGCCGAACATTCAGTTGCAGAAATAACTGAATACAGGAGCTTAGTCAAATACTGCGAACTTTGTCCCCAAAGACTTAGGGGAGTGTGCTGACTTACGCTTTTTAGGTGCATAGAATGCTTACTGTAAATAATTACAAATGTACGTCATTTTAAATTGAAATAAAGTCTACTAACCTTTTCAATGTGTTGCAATTTATTCTCTTTTGCCATACTCATCCACTCTTTAGCGCCACGTTTAATTGTTTCCACAGCGGAGAGTCCTGTATTACGTTGACGAAAATCGCTCAAAAAATTCAAATATGGATTACGATGTATTGTTCCACTGGGACGTTGGCAATTGCCAATTTTCGTCTTGTGGATTGCAGTTTTGGAAACGCCTTTATTGGTTTTCGTGGTGGAGCGTGAAGTTAATGACGGTTTCATTATCTCCATTAATGACTATCGTTAAATTTTTTAATGGTTAAAAAAATTATTCTTTGCGTTGGGACGCACTAATTTAGATTTGGCTTAGTAATATTTAAATAATAACTATAGAGTTAAAAGAAATTCCAGTGTTTTTGCAAATACAGCTAATTTTTGTAAAATTAATGAATTTTAATCTTTTCGACTTGAATTTGTAATGATTGGAAAAATTCTATAAACTCGACAGGTTTACGAAATTATTGAAACTATTTCCAAAAGCTTTTGTGGTAAATGAAATATGAAAGTATTCAGTGTTAAATATGTAAAGTGTAATAATAAGTTACATGAAACCAAGGCGAATTGAGTACCAGTTGTTGTTATCCCAACTGCTGATTGCTTCTTCTAGATTATTTTCCATACAACGCGTGGTACTAAAATATGTCAGTTAATCGAAATCAATAAAAATTTTCTTTTGACTTGACATTCTTCTGCACGGCGAATTAGTCGAATTCGCTTTGCCACCACCTGGTATGGATTCGCCTTGCATGAAAATAAGCCTTGTACAAGTAAAGTTTGATGTAGTGATCCAGAAATTCGCCACCACCAACAAGCGATAAGGCAAGGCAGACTCTCCCATCTAGTAGCGTGACTCTTAATCCCTTCATGATATGGATTAAAAAATCTGAGGAGGTACTCAAATACATTAAAAGCCTCCACACACAGCAATAGACTGACTGAAAGGTCAAGAACGATGGATCAAAATAAAGATAGCAGTGCATCGAGGCGGGTTAGGGGGTTAGAATATACCCGCGGTAGGTATGCCTGTCGTAAGAGGCGACTAATATACCAAATAGACAGGTTGCCAGCGCAATATATAGCTTCTCCAAAAACCCAATTGTCAACCTCACCTATCTGTGGCGAATCCTGTTTCATTTACAGCCGAGGCTCTGGCGACCCCGAACTCCTCATGGATGTAGGGGCTGGTAGGGCGGTATGGCCTAGAATGTCGCATGTGGTCATAACAAATCGTTCCCGAGATGGTCGGGCTTGGTACCGGATCTGCATTAGGCATGGGACCATCATCTCGATAACACTCCCCAAGGCCTTCGGGCAGTGTCCTTATAGCTACAACAACAACATCAACAACACCGAGGCCTTATAATAATGATAATAATAAATACAATTTAAGTTTGGCCAAGGTCACTTTCGATTCAGATTTAAATTTCATGTTTGACTGAGAAATCGATTTTGTCAGTATCAATTTTGGTTTCAACTTTGATTATGATTTCAGTTTTCGCTATGGTTTCCGTTTCTGCTCGGGTTTCGCTAATGACTTATTTTCTCCCTTATATTTCTGATTTACCTATTTTGTTTCAATATCAGTCACTTCCACTACAAACTGCTAGCTAGAGCCTGATCAAAAATTAGACGGTTGTTGTTGTTGAAGCGATAAGGATACTCCCCGAAGCCCTTGGGGAGTGTTATCGATGTTGATGGTCCTTTGCCGGATGCAGATCCGGTACTTTCCAGTATCAAGCACCACTAAGGCACCAGCCCGACCATCTCGGGAACGATTTAGTATGACCACATTAAACCTTCCAGGCCATACCGCCCCCCTAGATCCATGAGGAACTTGGAGTCTCCAGAGTCGCGCTGTTAAAGTAACATGATTCGCCACGGGTAGGTGAGGTTGACAATTGGGTTGGATAAGCTATATTTTGCGCTGGCAACACCTTGAAAGGGTTGCGCTACACAACCCCTCAATTTAGTATTTTAGTCGCCTCTTACGACAGCCCCCTAACCCGCTGGGGAAAACGGTCATAAACCTTTGCACAACACAGTCCATATATACACATATACATATATATATACATTTTTTTCGATCCAAGAGTTGTTATATACAAGAACACGAGGTTGGCGATGAGCCGCTGTGGCTCGGCTACTGGCGTTTTTCAGGTATTCCATAATGACTGTCAGAGAAAAAAAGAAAGCCGAACATTCATTTGCAGAAATAACTGAATACAGGAGCTTAGTCAAATACTGCGATATTACATTATACATTTTATGTTGTTGATGTAACTGCAAAATTTATCCCCAAAGACTTAGGGGAGTGTGCTGACTTATGCTTTTTAGGTGCATAAAATGCTCACTGTAAATACTTACAAATGTACGTCATTTTAAATTCAAATAAAGTCTACTAACCTTTTCAATGTATTGCAATTTAACCTCTTTTGCCATACTCATCCACTCTTTAGCGCCACGTTTAATTGTTTCCACAGCGGAGAGTCCTGTATTACGTTGACGAAAATCGCTCACAAAATTCAAATATGGATTACGATGTATTGTTCCACTGGGATGTTGGAATTTGCCAATTTTCGTCTTGTGGATTGCAGTTTTGGAAGCGCTTTTATTGGTTTTCGTGGTGGAGCGTGAAGTTAATGACGGTTTCATTATCTCCATTAATGACTATCGTTAAATTTTTTAATGGTTAAAAAAATTATTCTTTGCGTTGGGACGCACTAATTTAGATTTGGCTTAGTAATATTTAAATAATAACTATAGAGTTAATAGAAATTCCAGTGTTTTTGCAAATACAGCATTTTTGTAAAATGAATGAATTTTAATCTTTTCGACTTAAATTTGTAATGATTGGAAAAATTCTATAAACCCGACAGGTTTACGAAATTATTGAAACTATTTCCAAAAGCTTTTGTGGTAAATGAAATATGAAAGTATTCAGTGTTAAATATGTAAAGTGTAATAATAAGTTACATGAAACCAAGGCGAATTCAGTACCAGTTGATGTTATCCCAACTGCTGATTGCTTCTTCTAGATTATCTTCCATACAACGCGGGGTACTAAAATATGTCAGTTAATCGAAATCAATAAAAATTTTCTTTTGACTTGACATTCTTCTGCACGGCGAATTAGTCGAATTCGCTTTGCCACCACCTGGTATGGATTCGCCTTGCATGAAAATAAGCCTTGTACAAGTAGAGTTTGATGTAATGATCCAGAAATTCGCCACCACCAACAAGCGATAAGGCAAGGCAGACTCTCCCATCTAGTAGCGTGACTCTTAATCCCTTCATGATATGGATTAAAAAATCTGAGGAGGTAGTCAAATACATTAAAAGCCTCCACACACAGCAATAGACTGACTGAAAGGTCAAGAACGATGGATCAAAATAAAGATAGCAGTGCATCGAGGCGGGTTAGGGGGTTAGAATATACCCGCGGTAGGTATGCCTGTCGTAAGAGGCGACTAATATACCAAATAGACAGGTTGCCAGCGCAATATATAGCTTCTCCAAAAACCCAATTGTCAACCTCACCTATCTGTGGCGAATCCTGTTTCATTTACAGCCGAGGCTCTGGCGACCCCGAACTCCTCAAGGATGTAGGGGGTGGTAGGGCGGTATGGCCTAGAATATCGCATGTGGTCATAACAAATCGTTCCCGAGATGGTCGGGCTTGGTACCGGATCTGCATTAGGCATGGGACCATCATCTCGATAACACTCCCCAAGGCCTTCGGGCAGTGTCCTTATAGCTACAACAACAACATCAAAAACTCCGAGGCCTTATAATTATGATAATAATAAATACGATTTAAGTTTGGCCAAGGTCACTTTCGATTCAGATTTAAATTTCATGTTTGACTGAGAAATCGATTTTGTCAGTATCAATTTTGGTTTCAACTTTGATTATGATTTCAGTTTTCGCTATGGTTTCCGTTTCTGCTCGGGTTTCGCTAATGACTTATTTTCTCCTTTATATTTCTGATTTACCTATTGTGTTTCAATATCAGTCTTGGGTTTGACTCGAGTTCGGTCATTGTTTCAGTTCTCGTTTCTGACGGGGCTTGGCTTGGGTTTTGGTTCCACATCCGATCTGGGTTTGGTTATGGTTTCGCTCTGTTATGTGTTCGTGTTTCGATCCCGGTATCGGTCTAGGTTTCAGATTTGGTTCTGGTTTCAGTTATCCGTTTTAGCTTCTGCTTTCGTTTCTAGATTTAAATTCGGTTCCGAATTCGTTATGGCTCGGATCGGCCCAGTTTCGGTTACAGGCATGGTTCTGGCTTCAGTCTCAGTTTATTACCAATACTTTCTTCTACCTACATACTTTTCCTTTCCTTTCCAATACGGATTGCCCAATACCTTGAAAAATATGTATCCATATTTTAAGATAGCTAGTCCGCTTTTCAGTCACTTCCACTACAAACTGCTAGCTAGAGCCTGATCAAAAATTTGACGGTTGTTGTTGTTGAAGCGATAAGGATACTCCCCGAAGCCCTTGGGGAGTGTTATCGATGTTGATGGTCCTTTGCCGGATGCAGATCCGGTACTTTCCAGTATCAAGCACCACTAAGGCACCAGCCCGACCATCTCGGGAACGATTTAGTATGACCACATTAAACCTTCCAGGCCATACCGCCCCCCTAGATCCATGAGGAACTTGGAGTCTCCAGAGCCGCGCTGTTAAAGTAACATGATTCGCCACGGGTAGGTGAGGTTGACAATTGGGTTGGATAAGCTATATTTTGCGCTGGCAACACCTTGAAAGGGTTGCGCTATACAACCCCTCAATTTAGTATTTTAGTCGCCTCTTACGACAGGCCCCCTAACCCGCTGGGGAAAACGGTCATAAACCTTTGCACAACACAGTCCATATATACACATATACATATATATATACATTTTTTTCGATCCAAGAGTTGTTATATACAAGAACACGAGGTTGGCGATGAGCCGCTGTGGCTCGGCTACTGGCGTTTTTCAGGTATTCCATAATGACTGTCAGAGAAAAAAAAAAAGCCGAACATTCAGTTGCAGAAATAACTGAATACAGGAGCTTAGTCAAATACTGCGATATTACATTATACATTTTATGTTGTTGTTGTAACTGCAAAATTTGTCCCCAAAGACTTAGGGGAGTGTGCTGACTTACGCTTTTTAGGTGCATAAAATGCTTACTGTAAATACTTACAAATGTACGTCATTTTAAATTCAAATAAAGTCTACTAACCTTTTCAATGTATTGCAATTTATCCTCTTTTGCCATACTCATCCACTCTTTAGCGCCACGTTTAATTGTTTCCACAGCGGGGAGTCCTGTATTACGTTGACGAAAATCGCTCACAAAATTCAAATATGGATTACGATGTATTGTTCCACTGGGATGTTGGCATTTGCCAATTTTCGTCTTGTGGATTGCAGTTTTGGAAACGCCTTTATTGGTTTTCGTGGTGGAGCGTGAAGTTAATGACGGTTTCATTATCTCCATTAATGACTATCGTTAAATTTTTTAATGGTTAAAAAAATTATTCTTTGCGTTGGGACGCACTAATTTAGATTTGGCTTAGTAATATTTAAATAATAACTATAGAGTTAATAGAAATTCCAGTGTTTTTGCAAATACAGCTAATTTTTGTAAAATTAATGAATTTTAATCTTTTCGACTTGAATTTGTAATGATTGGAAAAATTCTATAAACTCGACAGGTTTACAAGTAGAGTTTGATGTAATGATCCAGAAATTCGCCACCACCAACAAGCGATAAGGCTCCCATAGTCTATAACAAAGGAACCGATAACATTTAACCAAGGTGAATTCATACGAGGTGGTGGCAAAGCGAAGTCAACCCAATTGCAAGGAGAAGCAATCAGCTGATGGGAAACTATCAAGAAGAAGCAATCAGCTGAAAGGATAACAATACCTGGTACTGAATTCGCATTTCTTTTAATCACGAAAATCGTCAAATTCGTCAAATTCAAAAAACTTTATTTTTGGTGCGATTTGTTAGAAAAGTCTAGGGACCGATGGAAGATGGAAAGAGAGGAAGAGAGAAAGTAATAGATGGGAGAATATAGAAAGAGGAGAGCAAGGAACGTAGAAAAACTTATATGACATGCATTGTAAATTTTCTTTTGACTTGACATTAGTCTGCACAACGAATTACATAGGTTGATTTCGCTTTGCCATAAGCTGGTATGGACTCGCCTTGGAGTGCGCAAAAAGCAGAAAGAGATAAAGTGAGCGAAAAGTATGTGAAAAAGTGGTAGAGAAAGTGGAAGAGAAGGGAGAGATAAAGTGATAGCGTATTCCTAAAGTTTAAAATGTTGAACCAAAGATTGTGTACGATGGCGAAGCTTTGTAGCTACAACAAGTAAGGAAGGTTAAGTTCGGGTGTAACCGAACATCACATACTCAGTTGAGAGCTATGGTGACAACATAAGGGAAAATAACCATGTAGGAAAATGAACCGAGGGAAACCCTGGAATGTGTTTATATGACAAGTGTATCAAATGAAAGGCATTAAAAAGTATTTTATGAGGGAGTGTGCCATAGTTCTATAGGTGGACGCCATTTAGGGATATAGCCACAAAGGTGGACCAGGGGTGACCCTAGAATTTGTATGTACAATATGGGCATCAAACGAATGGTGTTAATGAGTATTTTAGAAGGGAGTGGGCCTTAGTTCTATAAGTGGATGCCGTATCGCCATAAAGGTGGACCAGGGGTGACTCTAGAATGTGTTTTCACGATATGGGTATCAAATTAAAGGTATTAATGAGGGTTTTAAAAGGGAGTGGTGGTTGTTGTATAGGTGGTCGCCTTTTCGAGATATCGCCATAAAGGTGAACCAGGGGTGACTCTAGAATGCGTTTGTACGATATGGGTATCAAATGAAAGATGTTAATGAGTATTCTAAAAAGGAGTAATCATTAGTTCCATAGGTGGACGCCGTTTCGAGATATCGCCATAAAGGTGGACCAGGGGTGACCCTAGAATTTGTTTGTACAATATGGGTATCAAAGGAAAGGTTTTAATGAGTATTTTAAAATGGGGTAATCTTTAGTTCCATAGGTGGACACCGTTTCGAGATATCCCCATAAAGGTGGGCCAGGGGTGACTCTAGAATTCGTTTGTGCAATATGGGTATCAAACGAAAGGAGTTAATGAGTATTTTAAAACGGAGTGGGCCTTAGTTCTATAGGTGGACGCCTTTTCGAGGTATCGCAATAAAGGTGAACCAGGGGTGACTCTAGATGTTTAGGCCACCAGCCTAAATATTTCGGACCACCCTAACACGCACATTAGTTTTTATTATTATTACCGGTAACGGCTAACACCAGCCGAAAGCTAACTTTGAAGGGGAAAAACTCAACGAAAGTTAGCTATCGGCGGGTGCCGCGGACTTGTTCGCGGTCTTGGTCTGCCTTTTCTATTTTGGAACGTCAACGAGCCAGCAGCTATCTCACAGGTGAGTTATCATATTACGTATCTTTTCATAGGTTGTGCATATAATTACGCTATAATCGCACCTTGCTATTGTGATTCTTCTTAATAATTGCGATTTTTTAACATTAGAATTTGCACTTGGCAATTGTCTGGCAATCAGCCACCAATATTTCTATTTTTGAATTGTAATCTATCCAACAATTTGCGGTCGTCATATTACTAACATTTGCCGTGCACGAATGTGTAATTAACAATTTAAGAACTTTGAATTCGAATTAGTTTGTGAAGCAATTCCCTTTTTGATGATAAATAAAGCTGAGAATTTATATTGTTTATAACGTGAATACATTTGTTGTTACTCGCCCTAATTCTTTTCTTTGCTTTCTTTTTATTTGCGACACACACGCCCGACTTCCCCGGGTCCACACTGCCCCGCAAAACATTGGTCCTTACGCGCCGAGAAAATCAAAAATTTGAAGACAACACAGAATCAGCGCAGCAGAATAATTGAAAAATATTAGCAAATTTATAAAAGTGTTAATTTGGAAAAAGTAATCAGCGAAACAAAACCAACTAGCACAACATTTTGGCAACTCGCTATCACACAACACACATACTGCCATAAAATCATCACACACAGTCTATTGACGTCGAGATCACATCATCATACAGTCCACTAATATCATCGTCACGACATCACATACAATCTTATCATCATCATACTCATCAGTCAAAGTCCATCATCATCACAGTTTGTCATCACTCTACAGTCCATCACATCAACACATCGCTGCCCATCGATCAACTAAAAACACAAGGTACGTGGTTGCTTGGTTGCACAAAACATTTTTTTATTTGCGTGATTTACGCACGGAAAGTGCATTCCGTGTTAGACAAAAAAGGCAAAGCAAGTGAAATTGTTAGAATTCGTGGTTATAAACACACCAATCGCCTTTTGACGATCGGGTAATTCCCCCCACCAGTGGTAAGGGTTACTCGACACCGCTCAAGGCAGACAGTCAGTGAATTTTTTTTTAGTTTTTTTTCACACTCATCACTGCACTGTGTTGTACCCCCTCATCGTCACATACATTGACAAACTTCCTAGTCAGGAACCATAATTACACTTGGTTGATAGCCGTAGCTTGTCTATCACGGAATTCACTTTAGTAATCAGTTTGCGAGCTGAAATATTACCAAAAGCCAAAAAAGTATCACTACGTTGGGTGGCTAGTGGCTTGATCACACAATTTATACTGAGTTTTATATTATATAGCTGTATCTTTATCACTTTTTTTTCTTAATAAATACTTTAAATCGTAATTTTCCACAGTAAGTTGGATAAACAAATTTATTTTTTATATTGGGAAAGATCCCTGGTTGGCTACTCGGGAATACTTGGCGTTCACTTTCACTTTGTATACACATTTAATCCTCGTCAGGATTTCTATCTGTGTTTCACATTAAATCCTCATTGGGATTTTCTATCTGTGTTTCACATTAAATCCTCATTGGGATTTTTTTATCTGTGGTTCACATTTTACACTATATCCACATTGGGATTACCATTTGCGTTTTTAATTTTTTTAAACACGCTAAGTTTTCAAAATATTTCTATCTGTGTCCAACACACCTGTTAAGACACATTAAATATTTGCAGACGATTATCTTCTCTGCATTGCATATCACTGTAGACACATTAAATCCTTTCAGGACTTCTATCCGTGCTTAATATCACTTCGCACCGACTAGAACCTTTCAGGATTTCTATCTGTTCTGCATATCACTACATTTATATCACTTTATACACACTAAATCCTCGTCAGGATTTCTATCTGTGTTTATTTCCATATCACTGCATACACATTAAATCCTCGTCAGGATTTCTATCTGTGCTGCATATCACTACATTTATATCACTTTATACACACTAAATCCTCGTCAGGATTTCTATCTGTGTTTATTTCCATATCACTGCATACACATTAAATCCTCGTCAGGATTTCTATCTGTGCTGCATATCACTACATTTATATCATTTTATACACACTAAATCCTCGTCAGGATTTCTATTTGTGTTTATTTCCATATCACTGCATACACATTAAATCCTCGTCAGGATTTCTATCTGTGGCTTGCACAATCCTCGTGAGGATTTCTATAAGTGGTTCATATCACCGGCCACATTACATACACGGCATAATTTACATTTGATTAAATTTTTGCTTAGCACTATTCACATAAGATTGCTATCTGTGTTAACACATTCAATCAGAATTCGTGTGTTCCTAAAGCTTTTACTTATATAGCGCAATCACAGCAAAAACGAAAACACTCTTATAATTTTTTGTTGTGGTTGCATTTACACCAAACCCACTAAGTCGTTTACCTCCGAGCTCGACACCTTCAAAGAGACAAAATATTCAAATTAATAAAATCAATGGAGACTTATATTAGATTGGCTGATTCCATAGTGGAGTTTGAACAAGAGTTCAACTCCACCCCGGCCGAATCCCGGAACAAGCACACCCTTGCACTACTGCAAGAGGAGCTAAGGGCACTATGGAAGAAGACCAAGTCCACATATGAAAGTCTTCTCGGCAATTCTGAACTCTCCAAAGACGAGCTCAGCTCATTAAGAAAGAAAAATAAAAGTTGCTTTGCATGCTACCTGCAATGCATGTCTGCTGTGGCGGCTGAAGCCGAAGCTATCACCCCACAGCCGGCGAAAGATGAAGCAAATGAGGAAGACTCCTCGCGCCGTGGACATAAAATGCGGCTGCCGCCTTGTGACACCATGTATTTAAAGGCGACTACCTCTCCTGGCCAGCTTTTCGAGATATGTTCACGGCGATATACATCCACAATACCGATCTGAAAGATGTCGAGAAATTATACTATTTGAAGCAAAAAACGCAAGGGGAGGCAAAAGATATAGTGGGCAGGTGCTCATTAACAAACGAGGGTTTTGCAACCGCCTGGAAGAATCTAAGCGACAGGTACGAAAATAAACGTATCCTCGTCAACACACAATTAAAACTTTTATTTAATCTGACGGCAGTCGAGCAGGAGTGTGGAACATCAATTAAAAAATTGCACGTGAGATCAACAATTGCATTTCTGCGCTACAATGTCATAATATTGACATCACAAATTGGGACGCAATCATAACTTACTTATGCTCCACAAAACTACCTGAATCTACATTGCCTCTTTGGGAACAGACCGTAGAACGGAAGACAGATATCCCGAAATGGGAGGATATGGACAAATTCCTGTCCAATCGCTTCCAGACATTGGAGACGGTTTCCGATCTGAGGGGTAATAAAACAACAAAAACACCCAAAAGTCAGAGTTCGAATTCTAGGGAAAATTCTACGGAACTTGGGGTTTACCAAGCAAGCGTACCAAAGTCGGCATGTAAGATGTGCAACAGTACGGAGCACAAATTACGAAATTGCCAAAAATTCCGTAGGTTGTCCACGTCAGGCAAAATCGAATTTATCAAAAACAATAGTTATTGTCTGAATTGTCTGTCGGGTGGACACACCGTGACACGATGCACTAGCCAATTCAATTGCAGCACGTGCCACGCAAGGCACAACACCTTGCTCCATCTTCCGACAGCACAACCAAAGACAACTCCTCAAAGGTGGACTCAAAACGCCACCGACAATTCACCTTCAACCTCACAGCAGGCTGGGCAAGGATGGAGTCTGAAAAAAGACAAGATAATACTAATAACGTCTCTTCGTGTCATGCTAACACCACTAAAGGGGTGTTATTAGGAACAGCGCGGGTTCATATAATGTACAACGGGGTGAAATTTTCCGCCAGAGCGCTGATAGACTCTGGGTCCGAATGCTCTTTCATAACTGAAAGACTAAAGAAGCGAATAAACCTTCCGTCCAAACGTTTGCATGCGCAGGTGTCAGGAATAAATAATACACCATCTGCACAGGTAAAGAAATCATGCTCAATTAACTTAGGTTCGCTTACAGACCCCTTAGTAAGCATCCATACAGTGGCCCTAGTCCTGCCTCAATTAACAGGGGACCTTCCGACTTGCCAAGTGAGCGCAACGACTCGGCAAGCATTCCCTGATCTGATTCTGGCGGATAAGAGGTTCTTCATTAATGAACCAGTCGACCTCATACTTGGAGGCGATATTTATCCCCAGATCATACTAAACGGTATACGGAAGAACGTCCTAAATACGCTTCTCGTCCAAGAAACCGTCTTCGGTTGGATTTTAACCGGTCGTGCAGATGCACCTCACCCAACCAATACACGAGTATCCTTTTTCAATGAAATTAGCCTAGACAAGCAGCTAGCCGCTTTCTGGGAACTTGAAAACGTACCTACAAAAAAGGCACTGACCGAAGATAATGCCTATTGCGAGGCACTATATAAAAACACAACGGAAAGGAATTCAGATGGAAGATATACTGTCGCCCTTCCATTCAAACAAAGCTTCCCAAAAACCGTCTGTTTGGGCCCATCTCTCAAGAGCGTCTGCTCTCAGTTCTATCCGAACGAGACGCGCCTAGCCAAGACCCCGGCCCTACAGATGGAATACAATAGGGTACTGACAGAATATGTCACGTTAGGGCACATGACTAAGGTGCACACCGTAGTACCACCACAATCAACTGATTGCTATTTCTTACCGCATCATGCGGTGATCAAAGAAGAAAGCACAACGACTAAAGTAAGGGTCGTATTCAACGCGTCGTGCCCGACATCCAATGGCATAAGCCTGAACGATGTTCTACACACCGGCCCAGTACTGCAATCCGACTTAACAATACTGCTCCTCCGATGGAGATTCTACAAGTACGTCTTCAATAGCGACATTGAGAAGATGTACAGGCAAATTTGGGTAAAGGAAAATCAAACCCAATACCAAAGAATAGTTTTTCGACTCCAAGCAGAGGACCCTGTCAGCGTGTTTGAGCTCAACACGGTAACTTTTGGGGTAAACTGTGCCCCCTATCTAGCGATCAGAACCCTACATGAACTTGCTGATGACGTCGAGGCGTCTCTGCCAACCGCAGCGCATATCTTGCGAAACAGTATGTACGTCGATGACGTCCTTGCAGGGGGACATAGCATCGAAGCAGCAATCGCGGCCCGCGATGAAATCACAGCTGCATTAAAGTCAGCAGGATTCCCTCTGCGAAAGTGGACATCTAACTGCAGTAGGATACTACAGGGCATACCCAAACCTCACAGGCTTACGGAAGACTTTCTGGAATTCGAGGACGCGAGCATGGTAAAAACCCTAGGCATCCGTTGGAACGCGCATTCCGACTATTTCTATTTCACAGCGAAACCAATCGAAAACCAAGACATCTTAACAAAAAGGGCGATCCTATCGGCCATCGCCAAACTCTTCGACCCGTTAGGCTGGCTTGCTCCAGTTATCATCGTAGCTAAGATATTAATGCAGAACATTTGGCTGGAGGGGACGGATTGGGATGAACCGGTATCCACAATCACTTTAGATCGGTGGCAAACCTTTATGCAGGAGTACCCCGCCATTAACCGGATTCGTATACCTCGGTGGGTGCACTTCACCCCAACCAACGATATAGAAATTCACGGCTTCTGTGACGCGTCCGAAAAAGCCTACGGGGCTACGGTTTACGTGCGAGCTAAGATCAACGATAGGGCATACGTTAGTCTACTCATGGCGAAAACGAGGGTGGCACCAGTAAAAACAATTTCACTACCAAGATTGGAGTTATGCGGTGCCGTCTTGCTGGCTGAAACTTTGGAAAATGTGATGGAGAACCTGAACTTAGGCACATTTAACATGCACCTATGGACAGATATTGACAGATGGATATTCTTGATCGGTTTTCCGATCTATCAAGAGCGTTGCGGGTTATCTCCTACATTATACGATTCTCGAATAGAACACGTCCAAAAACTAAAATGTCCTTTAAGGCAGAGTCTCACCAGATCTCGCCCGACGAAATCAAGGCTACGACTAGCCGCCTCATAAGGATATCCCAAACCAACCACTATGCCGAAGAAATAAGCTCTCTGAGAACTAGGAAACCCATCGCGACCAAAAGCGAGATTCTCTCTTTAAACCCCTTTATCGACGAAGATAATGTCCTTCGGGTGGGGGGTCGCCTCAACGCATCCAGGGACGTTCCCGTCGACGAGCGTCACCCGATAATCCTCCCTTACGCCTGCCGACTCACCCGTC
The DNA here is from genome assembly GCF_040869045.1 of Eurosta solidaginis. Lineage (NCBI taxonomy): Eukaryota > Metazoa > Arthropoda > Insecta > Diptera > Tephritidae > Eurosta > Eurosta solidaginis. Next base: position 154,759 of record NW_027136955.1, read on the forward strand.
TCCTGGTCCAGTTTGTCCACACCATTTCCATACATGGCGGAAACCAACTAATGCTGCGGCTCCTACGCACGCAGTATTGGATACCTCGGGTCAAAAACATGATCCGATCCATCATACACAACTGCAAGGCCTGTACGCTATTTCGCAAACGTTCCCCGACGCAACTCATGGGAACCCTCCCTGCGGAACGCACTACCTTTAGCAGGGCATTTACCAACCCCGGGGTGGATTTCGCAGGACCGTTTGACATAAAGTCTTACAGCGGACGAGGATGCCGCATGTCTAAGGGTTACGTCTGTCTATTCGTCTGCTTTGCGACTAAGGCGATCCACTTAGAGGCGACTAGCGACCTCAGCACCGCCGCGTTTCTAGCAGCATTTAGTCGGTTTGTCTCCAGACGAGGATGCCCGAAAAACCTCTATTCCGACAACGGAACGAACTTTGTCGGTGCGTCGAGGGCTCTCCGCTCAGAGGTCAAGGCATTCCTCGTTGATTCGCGTAACCAAACCCTCTCTAAATATGCCCACCAAACCCTTACATGGCATTTCATACCAGCAGCTGCTCCTCATATGGGCGGACTGTGGGAAGCGGGAGTCAAGAGTTTCAAAACCCATTTCAAAAAGATCGCATTGGATCATAAATTTACTCTAGAGGAGTTTAGCACCCTCCTGTGTAGGATTGAATCCTGTCTCAACTCCCGACCCCTAAGCCCATCTTCCAATGACCCGTCCAACCTGGAGCCACTCACCCCCGGGCACTTCCTCGTCGGGGGCCACCTACTAGCGCCACCAGAGATTGACGTCAGCGAGAATCGCGCTTCACTCGTCAATCGATGGGAAAAACTTAAGGCGCTGCATCAAACCTTCTGCAAGCGGTGGAAAACGGAGTACCTCACCGAACTGCAGAAGCGCGTTAAGTGGAAGCATCCACAATCGAATCTCAAACAGGGGGACTTAGTCGTCATTAAAGAGGACAATCTGCCCCCCAACGAATGGAGACTAGGTCGGATAGCCAACCTCCATTATGGCCCCGATAACCGAGTTCGAGTCGTCGAACTTGATACGGCAAGAGGACAAACCACCCGACCAATCACGAAATTGGTCCTACTACCACCCTCCAGTGAGGGTGAGGGAGACTTGTAACTCCCAACCGTTATAACCAACAACCCGTATAACCCAGCTCTCGTTCACCCTGAACGAGGCCTACAACCCGCTTACCCCAGCTCTCGTTCATCCCGAACGAAGACAACAACCCACTTAAACCCGCTCTCGTTCACCCCGAACTAGGCCAACAGAACCCTACCGCAGATCCGCTATCTGTTGAGAGCTATGGTGACAACATAAGGGAAAATAACCATGTAGGAAAATGAACCGAGGGAAACCCTGGAATGTGTTTATATGACAAGTGTATCAAATGAAAGGCATTAAAAAGTATTTTATGAGGGAGTGTGCCATAGTTCTATAGGTGGACGCCATTTAGGGATATAGCCACAAAGGTGGACCAGGGCTGACCCTAGAATTTGTATGTACAATATGGGCATCAAACGAATGGTGTTAATGAGTATTTTAGAAGGGAGTGGGCCTTAGTTCTATAAGTGGATGCCGTATCGCCATAAAGGTGGACCAGGGGTGACTCTAGAATGTGTTTTCACGATATGGGTATCAAATTAAAGGTATTAATGAGGGTTTTAAAAGGGAGTGGTGGTTGTTGTATAGGTGGTCGCCTTTTCGAGATATCGCCATAAAGGTGAACCAGGGGTGACTCTAGAATGCGTTTGTACGATATGGGTATCAAATGAAAGATGTTAATGAGTATTCTAAAAAGGAGTAATCATTAGTTCCATAGGTTGACGCCGTTTCGAGATATCGCCATAAAGGTGGACCAGGGGTGACCCTATAATTTGTTTGTACAATATGGGTATCAAAGGAAAGGTTTTAATGAGTATTTTAAAATGGAGTAATCCTTAGTTCCATAGGTGGACACCGTTTCGAGATATCGCCATAAAGGTGGGCCAGGGGTGACTCTAGAATTCGTTTGTGCAATATGGGTATCAAACGAAAGGAGTTAATGAGTATTTTAAAACGGAGTGGGCCTTAGTTCTATAGGTGGACGCCTTTTCGAGGTATCGCAATAAAGGTGAACCAGGGGTGACTCTAGCTGTTTAGGCCACCAGCCTAAATATTTCGGACCACCCTAACACGCACATTAGTTTTTATTATTATTACCGGTAACGGCTAACACCAGCCGAAAGCTAACTTTGAAGGGGAAAAACTCAACGAAAGTTAGCTATCGGCGGGTGCCGCGGACTTGTTCGCGGTCTTGGTCTGCCTTTTCTATTTTGGAACGTCAACGAGCCAGCAGCTATCTCACAGGTGAGTTATCATATTACGTATCTTTTCATAGGTTGTGCATATAATTACGCTATAATCGCACCTTGCTATTGTGATTCTTCTTAATAATTGCGATTTTTTAACATTAGAATTTGCACTTGGCAATTGTCTGGCAATCAGCCACCAATATTTCTATTTTTGAATTGTAATCTATCCAACAATTTGCGGTCGTCATATTACTAACATTTGCCGTGCACGAATGTGTAATTAACAATTTAAGAACTTTGAATTCGAATTAGTTTGTGAAGCAATTCCCTTTTTGATGATAAATAAAGCTGAGAATTTATATTGTTTATAACGTGAATACATTTGTTGTTACTCGCCCTAATTCTTTTCTTTGCTTTCTTTTTATTTGCGACACACACGCCCGACTTCCCCGGGTCCACACTGCCCCGCAAAACATTGGTCCTTACGCGCCGAGAAAATCAAAAATTTGAAGACAACACAGAATCAGCGCAGCAGAATAATTGAAAAATATTAGCAAATTTATAAAAGTGTTAATTTGGAAAAAGTAATCAGCGAAACAAAACCAACTAGCACAACATTTTGGCAACTCGCTATCACACAACACACATACTGCCATAAAATCATCACACACAGTCTATTGACGTCGAGATCACATCATCATACAGTCCATTATCACTCATACAGTCCACTAATATCATCGTCACGACATCACATACAATCTTATCATCATCATACTCATCAGTCAAAGTCCATCATCATCACAGTTTGTCATCACTCTACAGTCCATCACATCAACACATCGCTGCCCATCGATCAACTAAAAACACAAGGTACGTGGTTGCTTGGTTGCACAAAACATTTTTTATTTGCGTGATTTACGCACGGAAAGTGCATTCCGTGTTAGACAAAAAAGGCAAAGCAAGTGAAATTGTTAGAATTCGTGGTTATAAACACACCAATCGCCTTTTGACGATCGGGTAATTCCCCCCACCAGTGGTAAGGGTTACTCGACACCGCTCAAGGCAGACAGTCAGTGAATTTTTTTTTAGTTTTTTTTCACACTCATCACTGCACTGTGTTGTACCCCCTCATCGTCACATACATAGACAAACTTCCTAGTCAGGAACCATAATTACACTTGGTTGATAGCCGTAGCTTGTCTATCACGGAATTCACTTTAGTAATCAGTTTGCGAGCTGAAATATTACCAAAAGCCAAAAAAGTATCACTACGTTGGGTGGCTAGTGGCTTGATCACACAATTTATACTGAGTTTTATATTATATAGCTGTATCTTTATCACTTTTTTTTCTTAATAAATACTTTAAATCGTAATTTTCCACAGTAAGTTGGATAAACAAATTTATTTTTTATATTGGGAAAGATCCCTGGTTGGCTACTCGGGAATACTTGGCGTTCACTTTCACTTTGTATACACATTTAATCCTCGTCAGGATTTCTATCTGTGTTTCACATTAAATCCTCATTGGGATTTTCTATCTGTGTTTCACATTAAATCCTCATTGGGATTTTTTTATCTGTGGTTCACATTTTACACTATATCCACATTGGGATTACCATCTGCGTTTTTAATTTTTTTTAAACACGCTAAGTTTTCAAAATATTTCTATCTGTGTCCAACACACCTGTTAAGACACATTAAATATTTGCAGACGATTCTCTTCTCTGCATTGCATATCACTGTAGACACATTAAATCCTTTCAGGACTTCTATCCGTGCTTAATATCACTTCGCACCGACTAGAACCTTTCAGGATTTCTATCTGTGCTGCATATCACTACATTTATATCACTTTATACACACTAAATCCTCGTCAGGATTTCTATCTGTGTTTATTTCCATATCACTGCATACACATTAATTCCTCGTCAGGATTTCTATCTGTGCTGCATATCACTACATTTATATCACTTTATACACACTAAATCCTCGTCAGGATTTCTATCTGTGTTTATTTCCATATCACTGCATACACATTAAATCCTCGTCAGGATTTCTATCTGTGCTGCATATCACTGCATTTATATCAGTTTATACACACTAAATCCTCGTCAGGATTTCTATTTGTGTTTATTTCCATATCACTGCATACACATTAAATCCTCGTCAGTATTTCTATCTGTGGCTTGCACAATCCTCGTGAGGATTTCTATAAGTGGTTCATATCACCGGCCACATTACATACACGGCATAATTTACATTTGATTAAATTTTTGCTTAGCACTATTCACATAAGATTGCTATCTGTGTTAACACATTCAATCAGAATTCGTGTGTTCCTAAAGCTTTTACTTATATAGCGCAATCACAGCAAAAACGAAAACACTCTTATAATTTTTTGTTGTGGTTGCATTTACACCAAACCCACTAAGTCGTTTACCTCCGAGCTCGACACCTTCAAAGAGACAAAATATTCAAATTAATAAAATCAATGGAGACTTATATTAGATTGGCTGATTCCATAGTGGAGTTTGAACAAGAGTTCAACTCCACCCCGGCCGAATCCCGGAACAAGCACACCCTTGCACTACTGCAAGAGGAGCTAAGGGCACTATGGAAGAAGACCAAGTCCACATATGAAAGTCTTCTCGGCAATTCTGAACTCTCCAAAGACGAGCTCAGCTCATTAAGAAAGAAAAATAAAAGTTGCTTTGCATGCTACCTGCAATGCATGTCTGCTGTGGCGGCTGAAGCCGAAGCTATCACCCCACAGCCGGCGAAAGATGAAGCAAATGAGGAAGACTCCTCGCGCCGTGGACATAAAATGCGGCTGCCGCCTTGTGACACCATGTATTTAAAGGCGACTACCTCTCCTGGCCAGCTTTTCGAGATATGTTCACGGCGATATACATCCACAATACCGATCTGAAAGATGTCGAGAAATTATACTATTTGAAGCAAAAAACGCAAGGGGAGGCAAAAGAAATAGTGGGCAGGTGCTCATTAACAAACGAGGGTTTTGCAACCGCCTGGAAGAATCTAAGCGACAGGTACGAAAATAAACGTATCCTCGTCAACACACAATTAAAACTTTTATTTAATCTGACGGCAGTCGAGCAGGAGTGTGGAACATCAATTAAAAAATTGCAACGTGAGATCAACAATTGCATTTCTGCGCTACAATGTCATAATATTGACATCACAAATTGGGACGCAATCATAACTTACTTATGCTCCACAAAACTCCCTGAATCTACATTGCCTCTTTGGGAACAGACCGTAGAACGGAAGACAGATATCCCGAAATGGGAGGATATGGACAAATTCCTGTCCAATCGCTTCCAGACATTGGAGACGGTTTCCGATCTGAGGGGTAATAAAACAACAAAAACACCCAAAAGTCAGAGTTCGAATTCTAGGGAAAATTCTACGGAACTTGGGGTTTACCAAGCAAGCGTACCAAAGTCGGCATGTAAGATGTGCAACAGTACGGAGCACAAATTACGAAATTGCCAAAAATTCCGTAGGTTGTCCACGTCAGGCAAAATCGAATTTATCAAAAACAATAGTTATTGTCTGAATTGTCTGTCGGGTGGACACACCGTGACACGATGCACTAGGCAATTCAATTGCAGCACGTGCCACGCAAGGCACAACACCTTGCTCCATCTTCCGACAGCACAACCAAAGACAACTCCTCAAAGGTGGACTCAAAACGCCACCGACAATTCACCTTCAACCTCACAGCAGGCTGGGCAAGGATGGAGTCTGAAAAAAGACAAGATAATACTAAAAACGTCTCTTCGTGTCATGCTAACACCACTAAAGGGGTGTTATTAGGAACAGCGCGGGTTCATATAATGTACAACGGGGTGAAATTTTCCGCCAGAGCGCTGATAGACTCTGGGTCCGAATGCTCTTTCATAACTGAAAGACTAAAGAAGCGAATAAACCTTCCGTCCAAACGTTTGCATGTGCAGGTGTCAGGAATAAATAATACACCATCTGCACAGGTAAAGGAATCATGCTCAATTAACTTAGGTTCGCTTACAGACCCCTTAGTAAGCATCCATACAGTGGCCCTAGTCCTGCCTCAATTAACAGGGGACCTTCCGACTTGCCAAGTGAGCGCAACGACTCGGCAAGCATTCCCTGATCTGATTCTGGCGGATAAGAGGTTCTTCATTAATGAACCAGTCGACCTCATACTTGGAGGCGATATTTATCCCCAGATCATACTAAACGGTATACGGAAGAACGTCCTAAATACGCTTCTCGTCCAAGAAACCGTCTTCGGTTGGATTTTAACCGGTCGTGCAGATGCACCTCACCCAACCAATACACGAGTATCCTTTTTCAATGAAATTAGCCTAGACAAGCAGCTAGCCGCTTTCTGGGAACTTGAAAACGTACCTACAAAAAAGGCACTGACCGAAGATAATGCCTATTGCGAGGCACTATATAAAAACACAACGGAAAGGAATTCAGATGGAAGATATACTGTCGCCCTTCCATTCAAACAAAGCTTCCCAAAAACCGTCTGTTTGGGCCCATCTCTCAAGAGCGTCTGCTCTCAGTTCTATCGGAACGAGACGCGCCTAGCCAAGACCCCGGCCCTACAGATGGAATACAATAGGGTACTGACAGAATATGTCACGTTAGGGCACATGACTAAGATGCACACCGTAGTACCACCACAATCAACTGATTGCTATTTCTTACCGCATCATGCGGTGATCAAAGAAGAAAGCACAACGACTAAAGTAAGGGTCGTATTCAACGCGTCGTGCCCGACATCCAATGGCATAAGCCTGAACGATGTTCTACACACCGGCCCAGTACTGCAATCCGACTTAACAATACTGCTCCTCCGATGGAGATTCTACAAGTACGTCTTCAATAGCGACATTGAGAAGATGTACAGGCAAATTTGGGTAAAGGAAAATCAAACCCAATACCAAAGAATAGTTTTTCGACTCCAAGCAGAGGACCCTGTCAGCGTGTTTGAGCTCAACACGGTAACTTTTGGGGTAAACTGTGCCCCCTATCTAGCGATCAGAACCCTACATGAACTTGCTGATGACGTCGAGGCGTCTCTGCCAACCGCAGCGCATATCTTGCGAAACAGTATGTACGTCGATGACGTCCTTGCAGGGGGGCATAGCATCGAAGCAGCAATCGCGGCCCGCGATGAAATCACAGCTGCATTAAAGTCAGCAGGATTCCCTCTGCGAAAGTGGACATCTAACTGCAGTAGGATACTACAGGGCATACCCAAACCTCACAGGCTTACGGAAGACTTTCTGGAATTCGAGGACGCGAGCATGGTAAAAACCCTAGGCATCCGTTGGAACGCGCATTCCGACTATTTCTATTTCACAGCGAAACCAATCGAAAACCAAGACATCTTAACAAAAAGGGCGATCCTATCGGCCATCGCCAAACTCTTCGACCCGTTAGGCTGGCTTGCTCCAATTATCATCGTAGCTAAGATATTAATGCAGAACATTTGGCTGGAGGGGACGGATTGGGATGAACCGGTATCCACAATCACTTTAGATCGGTGGCAAACCTTTATGCAGGAGTACCCCGCCATTAACCGGATTCGTATACCTCGGTGGGTGCACTTCACCCCAACCAACGATATAGAAATTCACGGCTTCTGTGACGCGTCCGAAAAAGCCTACGGGGCTACGGTTTACGTGCGAGCTAAGATCAACGATAGGGCATACGTTAGTCTACTCATGGCGAAAACGAGGGTGGCACCAGTAAAAACAATTTCACTACCAAGATTGGAGTTATGCGGTGCCGTCTTGCTGGCTGAAACTTTGGAAAATGTGATGGAGAACCTGAACTTAGGCACATTTAACATGCACCTATGGACAGATATTGACAGATGGATATTCTTGATCGGTTTTCCGATCTATCAAGAGCGTTGCGGGTTATCTCCTACATTATACGATTCTCGAATAGAACACGTCCAAAAACTAAAATGTCCTTTAAGGCAGAGTCTCACCAGATCTCGCCCGACGAAATCAAGGCTACGACTAGCCGCCTCATAAGGATATCCCAAACCAACCACTATGCCGAAGAAATAAGCTCTCTGAGAACTAGGAAACCCATCGCGACCAAAAGCGAGATTCTCCCTTTAAACCCCTTTATCGACGAAGATAATGTCCTTCGGGTGGGGGGTCGCCTCAACGCATCCAGGGACGTTCCCGTCGACGAGCGTCACCCGATAATCCTCCCTTACGCCTGCCGACTCACCCGTCTCCTGGTCCAGTTTGTCCACACCATTTCCATACATGGCGGAAACCAACTAATGCTGCGGCTCCTACGCACGCAGTATTGGATACCTCGGGTCAAAAACATGATCCGATCCATCATACACAACTGCAAGGCCTGTACGCTATTTCGCAAACGTTCCCCGACGCAACTCATGGGAACCCTCCCTGCGGAACGCACTACCTTTAGCAGGGCATTTACCAACACCGGGGTGGATTTCGCAGGACCGTTTGACATAAAGTCTTACAGCGGACGAGGATGCCGCATGTCTAAGGGTTACGTCTGTCTATTCGTCTGCTTTGCGACTAAGGCGATCCACTTAGAGGCGACTAGCGACCTCAGCACCGCCGCGTTTCTAGCAGCATTTAGTCGGTTTGTCTCCAGACGAGGATGCCCGAAAAACCTCTATTCCGACAACGGAACGAACTTTGTCGGTGCGTCGAGGGCTCTCCGCTCAGAGGTCAAGGCATTCCTCGTTAATGCGCGCAACCAAACCCTCTCTAAATATGCCCACCAAACCATTACATGGCATTTCATACCAGCAGCTGCTCCTCATATGGGCGGACTGTGGGAAGCGGGAGTCAAGAGTTTCAAAACCCATTTCAAAAAGATCGCATTGGATCATAAATTTACTCTAGAGGAGTTTAGCACCCTCCTGTGTAGGATTGAATCCTGTCTCAACTCCCGACCCCTAAGCCCATCTTCCAATGACCCGTCCAACCTGGAGCCACTCACCCCCGGGCACTTCCTCGTCGGGGGCCACCTACTAGCGCCACCCGAGATTGACGTCAGCGAGAATCGCGCTTCACTCGTCAATCGATGGGAAAAACTTAAGGCGCTGCATCAAACCTTCTGCAAGCGGTGGAAAACGGAGTACCTCACCGAACTGCAGAAGCGCGTTAAGTGGAAGCATCCACAATCGAATCTCAAACAGGGGGACTTAGTCGTCATTAAAGAGGACAATCTGCCCCCCAACGAATGGAGACTAGGTCGGATAGCCAACCTCCATTATGGCCCCGATAACCGAGTTCGAGTCGTCGAACTTGATACGGCAAGAGGACAAACCACCCGACCAATCACGAAATTGGTCCTACTACCACCCTCCAGTGAGGGTGAGGGAGACTTGTAACTCCCAACCGTTATAACCAACAACCCGTATAACCCAGCTCTCGTTCACCCTGAACGAGGCCTACAACCCGCTTACCCCAGCTCTCGTTCATCCCGAACGAAGACAACAACCCACTTAAACCCGCTCTCGTTCACCCCGAACTAGGCCAACAGAACCCTACCGCAGATCCGCTATCTGCCACAGAATACCAGTGAATCAATAATCATGATTTTGTCTTAAAACATCTACATATCTTTTCTCCTAGGGAGAAGAAAAATTGGGGAATAGGAATTTCGAATTTTCGAAGTCAGCTGTTTTGTCAATTGAAATCTCATTGCGCATTTCTTATTTTGTTTAAAAAAAAAAAAAATTTTGTAAGGTCTAATGATTGTTGCTAATTTGTTTGAAATTAAGAAATAAGGTGTAAACCACGCACATTATTGCATTTCATGTGAAATGAGTAATGAATTGGTGCCACAGCAACATCAACTGAGGAGCATAAGAAGGAGACGGCGGGATAACACAAATCCGCCGGAGAGGCCTGCTCTCATTCTGCAAGGCACATTTCTGGCGGCCATGTCGAGTTGAGTTCGCCCTTCGCCATATACAAAAATTTAATTAAGCCTTCTTAAAATCCTTGCGCAATTTCTAAATGGCTATATCAAGTATACAAAGAGCTCTTCCGTTGCTTATGATACTTTTCGACTTAAAATAAAGAATATTGTGGTTGTTGATGCGGTTGTATTAACAGTGAGAACATTGTGGTACAATGCAAATACATATTTTAGCACACATTTGTACAATTAAGTGTTCTTTCTTAAAAGAACCAATTTCCTTTAACTATTTTGATGCATTCCCTTTAACTAGTGGAAAAACTCCTATGATGGCAAGGAAATATCCCTCTCCCTCACAGTCATAATACCTACTCTTCTCCCATAACTGGTTTCCTCCTTTTCGAACATTGTTCAGAATAGGAGGAAAGGGAGACGTGAAAGAAAACTCACAAGGAATTTCTATTTAGAATACGAGGAAGGGGAGAAGGGAATTGGGCTGCTAATATTTTATTACCTTAACGTAATATAGTTTACCATCATACCTTTAAATCCGTTTGGCGTATCAATCTCCGTCATGTGGTGCACAGGTTCTGCACGTTCCTGTGGTTTGGCTGTAGTAGCATTTGAGGTAGTTGTTTTGTCAACGTTGTTCCACCTGTTAAATTAACTGCTTTTGAAATTAAGGTGATTTTAGCTATCATTACTACCTACTTACCTCAGCACTAGTCCTTGAGTAAAGTAATTCCGACCACATCGGGGTGCTTGTATTCTGATAGCACTGGTAGATACTCATAAGTCGTCCTCCGAGCGCAGTAGATTCGACTCCAATTTCGAAGCGCGGCCACCAAGTCTAGACCCCATTTGGCTACCAGATCGTGATTGGTATTGCCGGAATCTTCTGCCGATTTATTAATGAAACATGACTTAATAATCAAGGCATTGAGCGTATATGCAGTATTACGACGTTTTCGTCATTTAATACGCTTATCACCATTTCGTTTTGAGGATTTTTGCGCTGCATTGACAAGTGACGAACAAAGTGCACCAATTGCAGACGTACATTTTATGTTAGTGAAGGCATTTTTACGTGAAGAAAATCTTCAGAGAACTCACTTTGTTCCTTCAGGGAACTCACCTTTGGACCACTCGATCCAAAAGATACGGTGAATATAAGTTTCCTATCTAATTAATGGCATCACATGGCCGGAGGTATTACGTAGCTATGTAGAGAGCGATATAATTTTTAGTCGCGAAGTATATAATATTTTATGTGCTGCTGGCGATTATCCATTTACGTGTGTTAACGATCGTACTATAGTTTTACAATCTTTAACCAATCAATTTTACAAGCAATGCTATACGAGACGTAATGTTACAAGAGGGTCCAATTCATTACGATGATCATCGTCGTAGATGTCTAGATTAGGCGATCTATTATGCGGCGCAACATGCCCTGCTGTTTACCATCTCGAATGTGTCGATCCACCATTGCATGATATACCAACTGACGATTGGCAGTGTAATTCATGTAAATCGCATAAAGTTAGTGGTGTTGTGGATTGTGTATTGCCACAAGAGGAACAAGGCGTACCCATAAGGAATGATACTTGTCTCGGATCGACATGGACGTAAACTTTGGTTCATAGCACGTAGAACATTCGTTGAAGGCCAACCTGCATATGATGACAAAATTTGGGATTATAGTACAGAATCAAAACGAGAACTACTATTGGGCATACTCGATAAGGATGACTTAGAAGCTGCACTCTATAATCAAATTACTGAGCGGAAAGATGAGATTGTACGACAGATGACATTAACAGAATCCATAACAGAAGAGCATAACAAATATCAAAGACTGTCATATATGGACGAAGAAAAGAAGCAAACGTGGGCATTAAGGCGTGGCACGAATGATGAAGATGTTGATATAAGTGCAAATGCCATCAGCGGCGGCGGTGGAGACAACAAAATGACACGCCTAAAAACAAGTCGGAACACAAAGGAATTTTCACATCTTAAATTGGTTATAGAACATGGTTTTGAAAATTACATAAATCAATATCCATCAAATCCAATTGCGTTGAATAAGCCACAACGCAACGAACAGCGCGATAAACGTCGACATTTATCACACAAATTTTCAGTGACTACCGCATCAGAATTTAAGTGGATTGGTACAACAATGGGTAGTTTGGATAGCATTATACAAACAGTGCGTCAAACGTTATTAATTTTGAAGATAGCATACCAACAGCGTTTATGATACCAAACTGGCGTTTCATGAAATAGAACCTGCGCAAAACTGTATCAGAAGCACGTCGTCCAACAGAATATTGTTTGCTTGGTATTGGTTATATATCAGCGAAGAGGCATGTCGAATCAGGGTTATTAGTGTTGGCGATAGGAGCTGATAGTTTTGTAGCAGCAGCATCTGCACCTTCAATTATTCCCTGCAACTGTTCCTCTATTGCACGCACCCGTTCAGCGAATGTAAATGCAAAATAATCGGCGCCCCCCAATTGTACATTCTCTTTATTACGTTGCTGTAGTTTAACATATAGCCCGGTTTTGACGTTCTTTGTTACGTTTATTTAAACGTTCCAATATGGTCTCTTTTTTATATCAGCATTATCAGCACCGCTTAGCATGATATTACTGCGGCTTGGGTCGGTACTTATTCTACTTGTTTGTTCTTGCTTTGCATGTGCTGAATCACGTGATCTGCCTCTTCCACAGCCCCATTCTGTCTACTTGTAAATACTCCACGTATTGAGTGTAGCCCGTTTTTCGAATGCCCGTAATACCTTTGCCTCCTTCAAGTAATTTTATGGTAATATTACATCCCGAAACATTTGTTGTTGGTTCTGTTATTTCGCACTGACCCGGCGTGACGCCACCCCCCTTGGTAAATGCAACATCGGCCCACGTTTTCGTATATGCTACATCCACCTTTGTGCGATTCTCCATTGAAAATGATTTGCACACTTTCAGGGAGCCTAATTACAGCTGGATACTTGTCATAGCAACCAGTAGACTAAATATATGGGTGAAACCATCGATTGGTTTACACCAATCATTATTTGGAGGTAGGGTGAAGACTTGCTCTAATTAGCTGTATGGTTTCGTTAACGCCGCTGGACCGCTCATATTACGTTGCATGACTTCCCATTCGCAACGTGTTGGTATTTGTATCCAACTTTTCATTAATTTGTAGCGGTGTACCTGAAATGAAATAAAAAGAGTACCTGAAATGAAATAAAAGAATAAGAAATTAGAAAATTTATAAGATTATAAAAAAGGAACGATACTAGTATATTTACCCATCATACGTTTATCCATCGTAATGAAAATTCATTCAAAATGCCTGTATACTAATTTCCATGAATGAATGACATTTTGAATGAACGAAACAAGGGTGCCACTCGATGACATTTGCTTTTGTCTTTTCTTACGCCGTAAACACATTGCGCGCGACCCCATGCATTACAAGTCGGATCCGCGGGATAAATGATAGGTTTGTTTTAGTTTGACAAATTGGTGCATAAACACACACTCAAAACCAACTTTCTTGTGAAAAAAAAAAACGGGTGAACCACTCGAGACCGAAATAATTCTCCCGGTTATTTGCATTGATTTCATTGTTAAAAAGGTTAGTGCAAAATTAAAATGTAAAACATAAACAGAAACATGTCACACTCCATAGTGGTCTCGCTTTCATAATAGAAATTGCCTTTGTGTATTGAGGTTCCGATAAGGTTTCGTCAGTCCTGTCAGCTTGAAATCCCAGCAGGAATAAAGTAGTGTCATCTATGCTTTCGATGCTACAAACAGGGGAGAAATTAAACCCTTTAGAACAGACTATAAATTTAATGTCGCGTCAGGATTCAGACGCAAGCTGTCCCTAAATACTTCATGACATGACCATTATGCATCAATACATTGCAATGGGCAGCACCGCACAGCGGTCTCATTCCAACGATTGGAAGAGTGAACAGCTGACAGCTCTACAAATTGCCACACTCGTTAGCGTAGGCTATTCCCGCCAGGGTTGTGTTGGAATCAACAAACACACCACAATTTGTGATTCTCACACAACATGACCCAAATCAACACAAAGAGTGTTCCCAGACAGCGAGTAAAGGCCTCTTCACATTTGTCGCACATTTGTATGCACGGCGTCATTTGACTAGTCATTTTACAGGGATTCATAGGTTATATTCACAGCCACATTTGTATCGGCGTGGGTGAGTTTTGTGATCAAATTTTTGTAGGGCAACTACAAGGAGCCGTGAAAATACACGGGTAACTCGTGATACCATCTGCTACACAAATGTAGCGTATATTACCGCATATTGCCTGTACTAGGCAAACAGCAAAAAATGACTGCTTTCAATATCAGAATTTCGTTATGATGAGGATATTTACCAAAATTAAAGATACCTTTAGGCGTATCTCAATAAAATTATATTAAATATAACAGTGGTTTCAACCACTACAAACACATCATTACATCGACATAATAACTTCATAAGATTATGCGTTCCACACAACCCTTTATCCCGAGTACGCCAACCACAAACTCAGCCAATTGAGCTCCTTGTCTCCGCTCATAAGCCACCCAACCTAAGGGCATCTACGAATGTTCGACTAACAATTTGATATTCCAGAATGACCGGATTGTCCCACAAACGCGCAAAGACGGAGGCACGCGGCACCACATTCACCGTCCCCTGCCGGCTATGTCAAAAGCCACACAGCATAAGGCTCTGCCCGATTTACCGGGGCATGACGAACATGGATCGACTAAAGACGATCATAGATTTCAGATATTGCACAAATTGCCTGTCGCCATTCCACCAACGGAAGACATGTCCCAGCGAAGATCGCTGTCATCGGTGCAACGAGCAGCACCACTCGTCAACACACCTCGACGACGTTCCACCACCGTCCCACGAGAGTGATGGCGAAGAGAGCTCCGACGGAGCCCTATCCATCCACGTCACGGAACAAACCCTGTGGTGGGAAGCGGACGTCGCCGAGGAAGAGATCGAACGACGGGAAGATCCTACTGCGACACTAGCCACGACACCACAAGGCGGTTCAGGACCACAACGTTTCCGACCGCTCCTACGACACGAGAAGCCTACAAACGTACAACGCGGGGATGGCGGAGAGACACGTCCTTTCCCCCATCGCACCGCTCTACCGGGGGGCGCCGTGGCGACGCGGAACCGCGTCCGTCCCGCTCGTCACGCCGCTCAATTGGTAGGGCGGCCCCGTATAATGCGCGGAACCAAGTAACCACGCTCGCGCGCCAACCAACAACGCCCACCGGCTTCAGAACAGGACGCCTCCGGGAGACGCCTCTAGCAACGACCATCACACGTGCATTCGTAGCCATAGCTCCAACGGCGGTCGTTCGGATAGCAGCAGGAGGGAAGCTCCACGCAGTACGCGCCCTTATCGATCCGTGCGCTCCGAATTCAATCATAGATGCGAATCTCGCAAAGGACCTCGGGTTAGAGCGTACCGGCACGTCCTATCATGTGAAGTGCACGCTTGTTCTGCGAGGGAAATACGGGGTAACGGGAGCCGTGACAACCCAGGCCACAGTGGTGGCGCGATATTCACGGCTTAGTCCGACAGCAACGCTGGATCCATCGGTAGCCACGCCATTCCAATTCATGAAGCTGGCGGATCCAGCTTTCCACCGGTCTACACCTGTCCGGCTCACACTAGGTGCCGACGTCTACGCCAGCCTAATGGTTAGCGGCACACCACCGTCGACCGTCGGCGGGCTGCTGACTCAAGCCACCATATTCGGGTTGGTAGTGTCGGGAGCCCACCAGCAATAATCAGGCATCTGTCCATTCAATAAGTAAAGTGCACTAAAACCAAGCAGCCCCACGTACATGACCACTAACGTTTTTCTCTTTTTCATCCACAGTTCAGCGAGGCTGCATTACTGCGAGCATGGATGTCCGCCGGAGAGCGTACTGACGATCCGCCTATACATACATACCATATTTTTTAATTTTAGTTAAGTTTATCCCGCCTTGGGAAGGCTGCTGGCGCACTCACCCAATTTCAAATTGCTCGCCGCAATGGGGCCGGCATGTTTAGGCCACCAGCCTAAATATTTCTGACCACCCTAACACGCACATTAGTTTTTATTATTATTACCGGTAACGGCTAACACCAGCCGAAAGCTAACTTTGAAGGGGAAAAACTCAACGAAAGTTAGCTATCGGCGGGTGCCGCGGACTTGTTCGCGGTCTTGGTCTGCCTTTTCTATTTTGGAACGTCAACGAGCCAGCAGCTATCTCACAGGTGAGTTATCATATTACGTATCTTTTCATAGGTTGTGCATATAATTACGCTATAATCGCACCTTGCTATTGTGATTCTTCTTAATAATTGCGATTTTTTAACATTAGAATTTGCACTTGGCAATTGTCTGGCAATCAGCCACCAATATTTCTATTTTTGAATTGTAATCTATCCAACAATTTGCGGTCGTCATATTACTAACATTTGCCGTGAACGAATGTGTAATTAACAATTTAAGAACTTTGAATTCGAATTAGTT
Organism: Eurosta solidaginis; assembly: GCF_040869045.1. NCBI lineage: Eukaryota > Metazoa > Arthropoda > Insecta > Diptera > Tephritidae > Eurosta > Eurosta solidaginis. Next base: position 171,616 of record NW_027136955.1, read on the forward strand.
TGTGAAGCAATTCCCTTTTTGATGATAAATAAAGCTGAGAATTTATATTGTTTATAACGTGAATACATTTGTTGTTACTCGCCCTAATTCTTTTCTTTGCTTTCTTTTTATTTGCGACACACACGCCCGACTTCCCCGGGTCCTCACTGCCCCGCAAAACACTAGACTTTGTTTGTACGATATGGGTATCAAATGAAAGGTGTTAATGAGTATTTTAAAAGGGCGTGGGGCTTAGTTCTATAGGTGGACGCCTTTTCGAGATATCGCCATAAATGTGGACCAGGGGTGACTCTAGAATGAGTTTGTACGATATGGGTATAAAATTAAAGGTATTAATGAGAGTTTTAAAAGGGAGTGGTGGTAGTTGTATATGTGAAGGCGTTTTCCAGATATCGACCAAAATGTGGACCAGGGTGACCCAGAACATCATCTGTTGGATACCGCTAATTTATTTATATATGTAATATCTGCCAAGATTTTAAGGGTTTTTTATTTCGCCCTGCAGAACATTTTCATTTTCTTCTACTTAATATGGTAGGTGTTACAACCATTTTATAAAGTTTTTTCTAAAGTTATATTTCGCGTCAATAAAACAATCCAATTACCTTACCATGTTTCATCCTTTTTTTCGTATTTGGTATAGAATTATGGCATTTTTTTCATTTTTCGTAATTTTCGATATCGAAAAAGTGGGCGTGGTCATAGTCGGATTTCGTTCATTTTTCATACCAAGATAAAGTGAGTTCAAGTAAGCACGTGAACTAAGTTCATTAAAGATATGTCGATTTTTGCTCAAGTTATCGTGTTAACGGCCATGCGGAAGGACAGACGGACGACTGTGTATAAAAACTGGGCGTGACATCAACCGATTTCGCCCATTTTCACAGAAAACAGTTAACGTCAAAAAATCTATGCCCCCACCAAATTTCAAAAGGATTGTTTAATTTTTGTTCGACTTATGGCGTTAAAAGTATCCTAGACAAATTAAATGAAAAAGGGCGGAGCCACGCTCATTTTGAAATTTTCTTTTATTTTTGTATTTTGTTGCACCATATCATTACTGAGGTTGAATGTTGACATAATTTACTTATATACTGTAAAGATATACAATTTTTTGTTAAAATTTTACTGTAAAAAATTTTTTTTTTAAAAGTGGGCGTGGTCCTTCTCCGATTTTGCTAATTTTTATTACGCGTACATATAGTAATAGGAGTAACGTTCCTGCCAAATTTCATCATTATATATCTTCAACGGTTGCCAAATTACAGCTTGCAAAAGTTTTAAATTACCTTCTTTTAAAAGTGGGCGGTGCCACGCCCATTGTCCAAAATTTTACTAATTTTCTATTCTGCGTCATAAGTTCAACCCATCTACCAAGTTTCGTCGCTTTACCTGTCTTTTGTAATGAATTATCGCACTTTTTCGGTTTTTCGAAATTTTCGATATCGAAAAAGTGGGCGTGGTTATAGTCCGATATCGTTCATTTTAAATAGCGATCTGAGATGAGTGCTCAGGAACCTACGTACGAAATTTCATCAAGATACCTCAAAATTTACTCAAGTTATCGTGTTAACGGACGGACGGACGGACGGACATGGCTCAATCAAATTTTTTTTCGATCCTGTTTATTTTGTTATATGGAAGTCTATATATATTTCGATTCCTTTATATATGTACAACCAACCGTTATCCAATCAAACTTAATATACTCTGTGAGCTCTGCTCAACTGAGTATAAAAGTGAATGTGTGCGTGTTTTTAATAGACCTTCAAAATTCTCAACATTTCTTCGACATTTTTTTGGTCATGTGATTACTATTGTAACGAATTTACTGAAATTCCTCTTATTTGCAACCTTCTACTAACGTTCGCATCACTAAAATGTTGAATAAATAACTCCACTGTTCTATAATGCAAAATGGCCTTTATTAAAGTACTTCACAATAACACTTCGCAACTGATAGATTGCTTAAATCAAACTGATTGTCGTGCCTCAACTGTTGCCGCCTTTTATACTGTCTGGTTTCCTCGTTGACATATTTCTAGGCGCTTCTATTTCTAGAATTTACTAGTTAGCCATCAGCTATAAATTTCTCTGCTATAACTACAGATGCACGATTTTATTGCTTCTCTCATAGCCCATGCGCGTGTATATGTGAGTGATACTTGCACAATTGATTGTATACTTTTGGGAGTATCTCAAATATATGCATGTGTTTGTGCGTCACTCTCCGCTGCTCGTATGGACATATGGGTAGACATAATGATTGATTTGTTGATGTGCATACGAGTCACTAATTAGTATCGGCTTAGAGATGATAGTATCCCGTATATAAAATTTTGGAAAAGAGGAGGGAGTGATTGGTAGTATAATTTGGCGTGCAGGTGCAAAGAAAAGTGGAAGGGGCATTTCTTTTCCAGTATGAGTGGGAGTAGGTGTGCATGTGGAAGTGGGAGTGCGATAGGAAAGGAGGATGCAATATATAGGCTCGTTATACGTTACTTATAAAGGAGTTATCGGTTTGTTATCTAAGTTTTATACCAATTTTTTATGAACGAGTTGTCCGCTTCGTATGGATTTGGTATCAAAAAGTCATCGATTTTTTACCAAAAAACTACGATTTGTTCATAAAGTTATCTTAAATTTATCGAAATATTATCAAAACATTGTAGATTTGCTATCAGAGTGTTAAAAAAATAAATGCTAGGCGCGATAACCTCGGAAGGCATTTTTCGCTGAGCTTCTCTTCCAACTTGAGTCGTGCTCCCTTGAGTTGTCAGATCTCATCTCGAGAGAACAATTAAACTAGATCCTAGAAAACGTCTATTATTTGCCAAGAGTATTTGCGTCAAACAAATTCCAGTAACACTATGGCCGCATCCAGTATATGTGACCCGGTTTATGAAAGGGCTTATGACTCAAAAAAAATTACTACCACTAAGAAACTGAAGAAATGCATTGTTTATCTTTAACAGCTGTTTCCCGCAATTTCTTTTTTCAGTCATAAGCCACCTTTTCATAGACCGGGTCACATATGATGAATTTCATATCAAAACCGATATGCATTTAACCCGACCCCCTCAAATTTTGATGAAAATTTGCATACAAGTACACTTTACCTATACAAACACAACCTCATTTTTATAAATTGCATTTGTGAAAAATTGTGGGCGTGGAAAGGTGTCATAGTTGTGAAAAATGCGTGAAAAGTGATGGTAATAGGTACTTTTGAGCTGTGATAACTTCGGAATGGCTCAACCGATTTCAAAGATATTGATACCATTGGAAAGGTATTCGAATCGGCTTTCGAAAATATACACTGTAAAAAAATTTTATTACACTGAGAAATTTTTTGTTTCAAAAATAAAATTTTAAACTTAAAAAAAATTCAAAGGCCAAGTGTTTTAAAATAAAATATATTTTTATTAGAAAGGTCTATTTAATAACGTATATAACATATCCAAAATCTAAAATGACGCTTTATTCTTATTTTTATAAAATTTTTTCAAGGTTGAATCGAGCTCAAGGCCAGAACAATAATTTTTTTCTAATGATAATTATTGTTATTTTTTAATTTTTCTAAATTTGAAAAATTGTATTTTGTTTTCGGTATAGTAAGTAGAAAATTTTTCAGACAACCTGCCATAGCTGCGCAGATAGATCCATTTCGAAGGGTGCTAAGCCTTCATCATCAGTACGCTTTAGGCATGCTGCGCTAACCATTTAGCTATACAGCGGTGGTTTGTTTGACTGGCAAATTTGCTACTTCTATTCCTTTTTACCAACTATATTTATTCAGTGTTGCGCCATCTGGTGCAAATCACTGATAATGCTGGATTTTTGTTTATTGTCAATTACTTTGTTTGACATTCCCAAGTGCTCATGGTTTATTAACAATTGTTTTTGTTTTTATCGGCCTATTGATAAATCATTCAAGGTTGGAATCGAGCTCAAGGCCAGAACAATAATTTTTTTCTAATGATAATTATTGTTATTTTTTAATTTTTCTAAATTTGAAAAATTGTATTTTGTTTTCGGAATAGTAAGTAGAAAATTTTTCAGACAACCTGCCATAGCTGCGCAGATAGCTCCATTTCGAAGGGTGCTAAGCCTTCATCATCAGTACGCTTTAGGCATGCTGCGCTAACCATTTAGCTATACAGCGGTGGTTTGTTTGACTGGCAAATTTGCTACTTCTATTCCTTTTTACCAACTATATTTATTCAGTGTTGCGCCATCTGGTGCAAATCACTGATAATGCTGGATTTTTGTTTATTGTCAATTACTTTGTTTGACATTCCCAAGTGCTCATGGTTTATTAACAATTGTTTTTGTGTTTATCGGCCTATTGATAAATCATTCAAGGTTCGAATCGAGCTCAAGGCCAGAACAATAATTTTTTTCTAATGATAATTATTGTTATTTTTTAATTTTTCTAAATTTGAAAAATTGTATTTTGTTTTCGGTATAGTAAGTAGAAAATTTTTCAGACAACCTGCCATAGCTGCGCAGATAGATCCATTTCGAAGGGTGCTAAGCCTTCATCATCAGTACGCTTTAGGCATGCTGCGCTAACCATTTAGCTATACAGCGGTGGTTTGTTTGACTGGCAAATTTGCTACTTCTATTCCTTTTTACCAACTATATTTATTCAGTGTTGCGCCATCTGGTGCAAATCACTGATAATGCTGGATTTTTGTTTATTGTCAATTACTTTGTTTGACATTCCCAAGTGCTCATGGTTTATTAACAATTGTTTTTGTGTTTATCGGCCTATTGATAAATCATTCAAGGTTCGGATCGAGCTCAAGGCCAGAACAATAATTTTTTTCTAATGATAATTATTGTTATTTTTTAATTTTTCTAAATTTGAAAAATTGTATTTTGTTTTTGGAATAGTAAGTAGAAAAAATAGTTCGTAAAAAGGAATAGAAGTAGCAAATTTGCCAGTCAAACAAACCAGCGCTGTATAGCTAAATGGTTAGCGCAGCATGCCTAAAGCGTACTGATGATGAAGGCTTAGCACCCTTCCAAATGGATCTATCTGCGCAGCTATGGCAGGTTGTTTGAAAAATTTTCTACTTAATATTCCAAAAACAAAATACAATTTTTCAAATTTAGAAAAATTAAAAAATAACAATAATTATCATTAGAAAAAAATTATTGTTCTGGCCTTGAGCTCGATTCGAACCTTGAATGATTTATCAATAGGCCGATAAAAACAAAAACAATTGTTAATAAACCATGAGCACTTGGGAATGTCAAACAAAGTAATTGACAATAAACAAAAATCCAGCATTATCAGTGATTTGCACCAGATGGCGCAACACTGAATAAAAATAATTGGTAAAAAGGAATAGAAGTAGCAAATTTGCCAGTCAAACAAACCACCGCTGTATAGCTAAATGGTTAGCGCAGCATGCCTAAAGCGTACTGATGATGAAGGCTTAGCACCCTTCGAAATGGATCTATCTGCGCAGCTATGGCAGGTTGTCTGAAAAATTTTCCACTTACTATTCGAAAAACAAAATACAATTTTTCAAATTTAGAAAAATTAAAAAATAACAATAATTATCATTAGAAAAAAATTATTGTTCTGGCCTTGAGCTCGATTCAACCTTGAAAAAATTTTATAAAAATAAGAATAAAGCGTCATTTTAGATTTTGGATATGTTATATACGTTATTAAATAGACCTTTCTAATAAAAATATATTTTATTTTAAAACACTTGGCCTTTGAATTTTTTTTAAGTTTAAAATTTTATTTTTGAAACAAAAAATTTCTCAGTGTAATAAAATTTTTTTACAGTGTATATTTTCGAAAGCCGATTCGAATACCTTTCCAATGGTATCAATATCTTTGAAATCGGTTGAGCCATTCCGAAGTTATCACAGCTCAAAAGTACCTATTACCATCACTTTTCACGCATTTTTCACAACTATGACACCTTTCCACGCCCACAATTTTTCACAAATGCAATTTATAAAAATGAGGTTGTGTTTGTATAGGTAAAGTGTACTTGTATGCAAATTTTCATCAAAATTTGAGGGGGTCGGGTTAAATGCATATCGGTTTTGATATGAAATTCATCATATGTGACCCGGTCTATGAAAAGGTGGCTTATGACTGAAAAAAGAAATTGCGGGAAACAGCTGTTAAAGATAAACAATGCATTTCTTCAGTTTCTTAGTGGTAGTAATTTTTTTTGAGTCATAAGCCCTTTCATAAACCGGGTCACATATACTGGATGCGGCCATAGTGTTACTGGAATTTGTTTGACGCACTCTTGGCAAATAATAGACGTTTTCTAGGATCTAGTTTAATTGTTCTCTCGAGATGAGATCTGACAACTCAAGGGAGCACGACTCAAGTTGGAAGAGAAGCTCAGCGAAAAATGCCTTCCGAGGTTATCGCGCCTAGCATTTATTTTTTTAACACTCTGATAGCAAATCTACAATGTTTTGATAATATTTCGATAAATTTAAGATAACTTTATGAACAAATCGTAGTTTTTTGGTAAAAAATCGATGACTTTTTGATACCAAATCCATACGAAGCGGACAACTCGTTCATAAAAAATTGGTATAAAACTTAGATAACAAACCGATAACTCCTTTATAAGTAACGTATAACGAGCCTATATATTGCATCCTCCTTTCCTATCGCACTCCCACTTCCACATGCACACCTACTCCCACTCATACTGGAAAAGAAATGCCCCTTCCACTTTTCTTTGCACCTGCACGCCAAATTATACTACCAATCACTCCCTCCTCTTTTCCAAAATTTTATATACGGGATACTATCATCTCTAAGCCGATACTAATTAGTGACTCGTATGCACATCAACAAATCAATCATTATGTCTACCCATATGTCCATACGAGCAGCGGAGAGTGACGCACAAACACATGCATATATTTGAGATACTCCCAAAAGTATACAATCAATTGTGCAAGTATCACTCACATATACACGCGCATGGGCTATGAGAGAAGCAATAAAATCGTGCATCTGTAGTTATAGCAGAGAAATTTATAGCTGATGGCTAACTAGTAAATTCTAGAAATAGAAGCGCCTAGAAATATGTCAACGAGGAAACCAGACAGTATAAAAGGCGGCAACAGTTGAGGCACGACAATCAGTTTGATTTAAGCAATCTATCAGTTGCGAAGTGTTATTGTGAAGTACTTTAATAAAGGCCATTTTGCATTATAGAACAGTGGAGTTATTTATTCAACATTTTAGTGATGCGAACGTTAGTAGAAGGTTGCAAATAAGAGGAATTTCAGTAAATTCGTTACAATAGTAATCACATGACCAAAAAAATGTCGAAGAAATGTTGAGAATTTTGAAGGTCTATTAAAAACACGCACATATTCACTTTTATACTCAGTTGAGCAGAGCTCACAGAGTATATTAAGTTTGATTGGATAACGGTTGGTTGTACATATATAAAGGAATCGAAATATATATAGACTTCCATATAACAAAATAAACAGGATCGAAAAAAAATTTGATTGAGCCATGTCCGTCCGTCCGTCCGTCCGTTAACACGATAACTTGAGTAAATTTTGAGGTATCTTGATGAAATTTGGTACGTAGGTTCCTGAGCACTCATCTCAGATCGCTATTTAAAATGAACGATATCGGACTATAACCACGCCCACTTTTTCGATATCGAAAATTTCGAAAAACCGAAAAAGTGCGATAATTCATTACAAAAGACAGGTAAAGCGACGAAACTTGGTAGATGGGTTGAACTTATGACGCAGAATAGAAAATTAGTAAAATTTTGGACAATGGGCGTGGCACCGCCCACTTTTAAAAGAAGGTAATTTAAAACTTTTGCAAGCTGTAATTTGGCAACCGTTGAAGATATATAATGATGAAATTTGGCAGGAACGTTACTCCTATTACTATATGTACGCGTAATAAAAATTAGCAAAATCGGAGAAGGACCACGCCCACTTTTAAAAAAAAAATTTTTTACAGTAAAATTTTAACAAAAAATTGTATATCTTTACAGTATATAAGTAAATTATGTCAACATTCAACCTCAGTAATGATATGGTGCAACAAAATACAAAAATAAAAGAAAATTTCAAAATGAGCGTGGCTCCGCCCTTTTTCATTTAATTTGTCTAGGATACTTTTAACGCCATAAGTCGAACAAAAATTAAACAATCCTTTTGAAATTTGGTGGGGGCATAGATTTTTTGACGTTAACTGTTTTCTGTGAAAATGGGCGAAATCGGTTGATGTCACGCCCAGTTTTTATACACAGTCGTCCGTCTGTCCTTCCGCATGGCCGTTAACACGATAACTTGAGCAAAAATCGACATATCTTTAATGAACTTAGTTCACGTGCTTACTTGAACTCACTTTATCTTGGTATGAAAAATGAACGAAATCCGACTATGACCACGCCCACTTTTTCGATATCGAAAATTACGAAAAATGAAAAAAATGCCATAATTCTATACCAAATACGAAAAAAAGGATGAAACATGGTAAGGTAATTGGATTGTTTTATTGACGCGAAATATAACTTTAGAAAAAACTTTATAAAATGGTTGTAACACCTACCATATTAAGTAGAAGAAAATGAAAATGTTCTGCAGGGCGAAATAAAAAACCCTTAAAATCTTGGCAGATATTACATATATAAATAAATTAGCGGTATCCAACAGATGATGTTCTGGGTCACCCTGGTCCACATTTTGGTCGATATCTGGAAAACGCCTTCACATATACAACTACCACCACTCCCTTTTAAAACTCTCATTAATACCTTTAATTTTATACCCATATCGTACAAACTCATTCTAGAGTCACCCCTGGTCCACATTTATGGCGATATCTCGAAAAGGCGTCCACCTATAGAACTAAGCCCCACGCCCTTTTAAAATACTCATTAACACCTTTCATTTGATACCCATATCGTACAAACAAAGTCTAGTGTTTTGCGGGGCAGTGAGGACCCGGGGAAGTCGGGCGTGTGTGTCGCAAATAAAAAGAAAGCAAAGAAAAGAATTAGGGCGAGTAACAACAAATGTATTCACGTTATAAACAATATAAATTCTCAGCTTTATTTATCATCAAAAAGGGAATTGCTTCACAAACTAATTCGAATTCAAAGTTCTTAAATTGTTAATTACACATTCGTTCACGGCAAATGTTAGTAATATGACGACCGCAAATTGTTGGATAGATTACAATTCAAAAATAGAAATATTGGTGGCTGATTGCCAGACAATTGCCAAGTGCAAATTCTAATGTTAAAAAATCGCAATTATTAAGAAGAATCACAATAGCAAGGTGCGATTATAGCGTAATTATATGCACAACCTATGAAAAGATACGTAATATGATAACTCACCTGTGAGATAGCTGCTGGCTCGTTGACGTTCCAAAATAGAAAAGGCAGACCAAGACCGCGAACAAGTCCGCGGCACCCGCCGATAGCTAACTTTCGTTGAGTTTTTCCCCTTCAAAGTTAGCTTTCGGCTGGTGTTAGCCGTTACCGGTAATAATAATAAAAACTAATGTGCGTGTTAGGGTGGTCCGAAATATTTAGGCTGGTGGCCTAAACATGCCGGCCCCCTTGCGGCGAGCAATTTGAAATTGGGTGAGTGTGCCAGCAGCCTTCCCAAGGCGGGATAAACTTAACTAAAATTAAAAAATATGGTATGTATGTATAGGCGGATCGTCAGTACGCTCTCCGGCGGACATCCATGCTCGCAGTAATGCAGCCTCGCTGAACTGTGGATGAAAAAGAGAAAAACGTTAGTGGTCATGTACGTGGGGCTGCTTGGTTTTAGTGCACTTTACTTATTGAATGGACAGATGCCTGATTATTGCTGGTGGGCTCCCGACACTACCAACCCGAATATGGTGGCTTGAGTCAGCAGCCCGCCGACGGTCGACGGTGGTGTGCCGCTAACCATTAGGCTGGCGTAGACGTCGGCACCTAGTGTGAGCCGGACAGGTGTAGACCGGTGGAAAGCTGGATCCGCCAGCTTCATGAATTGGAATGGCGTGGCTACCGATGGATCCAGCTTTGCTGTCGGACTAAGCCGTGAATATCGCGCCACCACTGTGGCCTGGGTTGTCACGGCTCCCGTTACCCCGTATTTCCCTCGCAGAACAAGCGTGCACTTCACATGATAGGACGTGCCGGTACGCTCTAACCCGAGGTCCTTTGCGAGATTCGCATCTATGATTGAATTCGGAGCGCACGGATCGATAAGGGCGCGTACTGCGTGGAGCTTCCCTCCTGCTGCTATCCGAACGACCGCCGTTGGAGCTATGGCTACGAATGCACGTGTGATGGTCGTTGCTAGAGGCGTCTCCCGGAGGCGTCCTGTTCTGAAGCCGGTGGGCGTTGTTGGTTGGCGCGCGAGCGTGGTTACTTGGTTCCGCGCATTATACGGGGCCGCCCTACCAATTGAGCGGCGTGACGAGCGGGACGGACGCGGTTCCGCGTCGCCACGGCGCCCCCCGGTAGAGCGGTGCGATGGGGGAAAGGACGTGTCTCCCCGCCATCCCCGCGTTGTACGTTTGTAGGCTTCTCGTGTCGTAGGAGCGGTCGGAAACGTTGTGGTCCTGAACCGCCTTGTGGTGTCGTGGCTAGTGTCGCAGTAGGATCTTCCCGTCGTTCGATCTCTTCCTCGGCGACGTCCGCTTCCCACCACAGGGTTTGTTCCGTGACGTGGATGGATAGGGCTCCGTCGGAGCTCTCTTCGCCATCACTCTCGTGGGACGGTGGTGGAACGTCGTCGAGGTGTGTTGACGTGTGGTGCTGCTCGTTGCACCGATGACAGCGATCTTCGCTGGGACATGTCTTCCGTTGGTGGAATGGCGATAGGCAATTTGTGCAATATCTGAAATCTATGATCGTCTTTAGTCGATCCATGTTCGTCATGCCCCGGTAAATCGGGCAGAGCCTTATGCTGTGTGGCTTTTGACATAGCCGGCAGGGGACGGTGAATGTGGTGCCGCGTGCCTCCGTCTTTGCGCGTTTGTGGGACAATCCGGTCATTCTGGAATATCAAATTGTTAGTCGAACATTCGTAGATGCCCTTAGGTTGGGTGGCTTATGAGCGGAGACAAGGAGCTCAATTGGCTGAGTTTGTGGTTGGCGTACTCGGGATAAAGGGTTGTGTGGAACGCATAATCTTATGAAGTTATTATGTCGATGTAATGATGTGTTTGTAGTGGTTGAAACCACTGTTATATTTAATATAATTTTATTGAGATACGCCTAAAGGTATCTTTAATTTTGGTAAATATCCTCATCATAACGAAATTCTGATATTGAAAGCAGTCATTTTTTGCTGTTTGCCTAGTACAGGCAATATGCGGTAATATACGCTACATTTGTGTAGCAGATGGTATCACGAGTTACCCGTGTATTTTCACGGCTCCTTGTAGTTGCCCTACAAAAATTTTATCACAAAACTCACCCACGCCGATACAAATGTGGCTGTGAATATAACCTATGAATCCCTGTAAAATGACTAGTCAAATGACGCCGTGCATACAAATGTGCGACAAATGTGAAGAGGCCTTTACTCGCTGTCTGGGAACACTCTTTGTATTGATTTGGGTCATGTTGTGTGAGAATCACAAATTGTGGTGTGTTTGTTGATTCCAACACAACCCTGGCGGGAATAGCCTACGCTAACGAGTGTGGCAATTTGTAGAGCTGTCAGCTGTTCACTCTTCCAATCGTTGGAATGAGACCGCTGTGCGGTGCTGCCCATTGCAATGTATTGATGCATAATGGTCATGTCATGAAGTATTTAGGGACAGCTTGCGTCTGAATCCTGACGCGACATTAAATTTATAGTCTGTTCTAAAGGGTTTAATTTCTCCCCTGTTTGTAGCATCGAAAGCATAGATGACACTACTTTATTCCTGCTGGGATTTCAAGCTGACAGGACTGACGAAACCTTATCGGAACCTCAATACACAAAGGCAATTTCTATTATGAAAGCGAGGCCACTATGGAGTGTGACATGTTTCTGTTTATGTTTTACATTTTAATTTTGCACTAACCTTTTTAACAATGAAATCAATGCAAATAACCGGGAGAATTATTTCGGTCTCGAGTGGTTCACCCGTTTTTTTTTTCACAAGAAAGTTGGTTTTGAGTGTGTGTTTATGCACCAATTTGTCAAACTAAAACAAACCTATCATTTATCCCGCGGATCCGACTTGTAATGCATGGGGTCGCGCGCAATGTGTTTACGGCGTAAGAAAAGACAAAAGCAAATGTCATCGAGTGGCACCCTTGTTTCGTTCATTCAAAATGTCATTCATTCATGGAAATGAGTATACAGGCATTTTGAATGAATTTTCATTACGATAGATAAACGTATGATGGGTAAGTATACTAGTATCGTTCCTTTTTTATAATCTTATAAATTTTCTAATTTCTTATTCTTTTATTTCATTTCAGGTACTCTTTTTATTTCATTTCAGGTACACCGCTACAAATTAATGAAAAGTTGGATACAAATACCAACACGTTGCGAATGGGAAGTCATGCAACGTAATATGAGCGGTCCAGCGTCGTTAACGAAACCATACAGCTAATTAGAGCAAGTCTTCACCCTACCTCCAAATAATGATTGGTGTAAACCAATCGATGGTTTCACCCATATATTTAGTCTACTGGTTGCTATGACAAGTATCCAGCTGTAATTAGGCTCCCTGAAAGTGTGCAAATCATTTTCAATGGAGAATCGCACAAAGGTGGATGTAGCATATACGAAAACGTGGGCCGATGTTGCATTTACCAAGGGGGGTGGCGTCACGCCGGGTCAGTGCGAAATAACAGAACCAACAACAAATGTTTCGGGATGTAATATTACCATAAAATTACTTGAAGGAGGCAAAGGTATTACGGGCATTCGAAAAACGGGCTACACTCAATACGTGGAGTATTTACAAGTAGACAGAATGGGGCTGTGGAAGAGGCAGATCACGTGATTCAGCACATGCAAAGCAAGAACAAACAAGTAGAATAAGTACCGACCCAAGCCGCAGTAATATCATGCTAAGCGGTGCTGATAATGCTGATATAAAAAAGAGACCATATTGGAACGTTTAAATAAACGTAACAAAGAACGTCAAAACCGGGCTATATGTTAAACTACAGCAACGTAATAAAGAGAATGTACAATTGGGGGGCGCCGATTATTTTGCATTTACATTCGCTGAACGGGTGCGTGCAATAGAGGAACAGTTGCAGGGAATAATTGAAGGTGCAGATGCTGCTGCTACAAAACTATCAGCTCCTATCGCCAACACTAATAACCCTGATTCGACATGCCTCTTCGCTGATATATAACCAATACCAAGCAAACAATATTCTGTTGGACGACGTGCTTCTGATACAGTTTTGCGCAGGTTCTATTTCATGAAACGCCAGTTTGGTATCATAAACGCTGTTGGTATGCTATCTTCAAAATTAATAACGTTTGACGCACTGTTTGTATAATGCTATCCAAACTACCCATTGTTGTACCAATCCACTTAAATTCTGATGCGGTAGTCACTGAAAATTTGTGTGATAAATGTCGACGTTTATCGCGCTGTTCGTTGCGTTGTGGCTTATTCAACGCAATTGGATTTGATGGATATTGATTTATGTAATTTTCAAAACCATGTTCTATAACCAATTTAAGATGTGAAAATTCCTTTGTGTTCCGACTTGTTTTTAGGCGTGTCATTTTGTTGTCTCCACCGCCGCCGCTGATGGCATTTGCACTTATATCAACATCTTCATCATTCGTGCCACGCCTTAATGCCCACGTTTGCTTCTTTTCTTCGTCCATATATGACAGTCTTTGATATTTGTTATGCTCTTCTGTTATGGATTCTGTTAATGTCATCTGTCGTACAATCTCATCTTTCCGCTCAGTAATTTGATTATAGAGTGCAGCTTCTAAGTCATCCTTATCGAGTATGCCCAATAGTAGTTCTCGTTTTGATTCTGTACTATAATCCCAAATTTTGTCATCATATGCAGGTTGGCCTTCAACGAATGTTCTACGTGCTATGAACCAAAGTTTACGTCCATGTCGATCCGAGACAAGTATCATTCCTTATGGGTACGCCTTGTTCCTCTTGTGGCAATACACAATCCACAACACCACTAACTTTATGCGATTTACATGAATTACACTGCCAATCGTCAGTTGGTATATCATGCAATGGTGGATCGACACATTCGAGATGGTAAACAGCAGGGCATGTTGCGCCGCATAATAGATCGCCTAATCTAGACATCTACGACGATGATCATCGTAATGAATTGGACCCTCTTGTAACATTACGTCTCGTATAGCATTGCTTGTAAAATTGATTGGTTAAAGATTGTAAATATAGTACGATCGTTAACACACGTAAATGGATAATCGCCAGCAGCACATAAAATATTATATACTTCGCGACTAAAAATTATATCGCTCTCTACATAGCTACGTAATACCTCCGGCCATGTGATGCCATTAATTAGATAGGAAACTTATATTCACCGTATCTTTTGGATCGGGTGGTCCAAAGGTGAGTTCCCTGAAGGAACAAAGTGAGTTCCCTGAAGATTTTCTTCACGTAAAAATGCCTTCACTAACATAAAATGTACGTCTGCAATTGGTGCACTTTGTTCGTCACTTGTCAATGCAGCGCAAAAATCCTCAAAACGAAATGGTGATAAGCGTATTAAATGACGAAAACGTCGTAATACTGCATATACGCTCAATGCCTTGATTATTAAGTCATGTTTCATTAATAAATCGGCAGAAGATTCCGGCAATACCAATGGCTCATATTCACGATCTGGTAGCCAAATGGGGTCTAGACTTGGTGGCCGCGCTTCGAAATTGGAGTCGAATCTACTGCGCTCGGAGGACGACATATGAGTATCTACCAGTGCTATCAGAATACAAGCACCCCGATGTGGTCGGAATTACTTTACTCAAGGACTAGTGCTGAGGTAAGTAGGTAGTAATGATAGCTAAAATCACCTTAATTTCAAAAGCAGTTAATTTAACAGGTGGAACAACGTTGACAAAACAACTACCTCAAATGCTACTACAGCCAAACCACAGGAACGTGCAGAACCTGCGCACCACATGACGGAGATTGATACGCCAAACGGATTTAAAGGTATGATGGTAAACTATATTACGTTAAGGTAATAAAATATTAGCAGCCCAATTCCCTTCTCCCCTTCCTCGTATTCTAAATAGAAATTCCTTGTGAGTTTTCTTTCACGTCTCCCTTTCCTCCTATTCTGAACAATGTTCGAAAAGGAGGAAACCAGTTATGGGAGAAGAGTAGGTATTATGACTGTGAGGGAGAGGGATATTTCCTTGCCATCATAGGAGTTTTTCCACTAGTTAAAGGGAATGCATCAAAATAGTTAAAGGAAATTGGTTCTTTTAAGAAAGAACACTTAATTGTACAAATGTGTGCTAAAATATGTATTTGCATTGTACCACAATGTTCTCACTGTTAATACAACCGCATCAACAACCACAATATTCTTTATTTTAAGTCGAAAAGTATCATAAGCAACGGAAGAGCTCTTTGTATACTTGATGTAGCCATTTAGAAATTGCGCAAGGATTTTAAGAAGGCTTAATTAAATTTTTGTATATGGCGAAGGGCGAACTCAACTCGACATGGCCGCCAGAAATGTGCCTTACAGAATGAGAGCAGGCCTCTCCGGCGGATTTGTGTTATCCCGCCGTCTCCTTCTTATGCTCCTCAGTTGATGTTGCTGTGGCACCAATTCATTACTCATTTCACATGAAATGCAATAATGTGCGTGGTTTACACCTTATTTCTTAATTTCAAACAAATTAGCAACAATCATTAGACCTTACAAAATTTTTTTTTTTTTAAACAAAATAAGAAATGCGCAATGAGATTTCAATTGACAAAACAGCTGACTTCGAAAATTCGAAATTCCTATTCCCCAATTTTTCTTCTCCCTAGGAGAAAAGATATGTAGATGTTTTAAGACAAAATCATGATTATTGATTCACTGGTATTCTGTGGCAGATAGCGGATCTGCGGTAGGGTTCTGTTGGCCAAGTTCGGGGTGAACGAGAGCGGGTTTAAGTGGGTTGTTGTCTTCGTTCGGGATGAACGAGAGCTGGGGTAAGCGGGTTGTAGGCCTCGTTCAGGGTGAACGAGAGCTGGGTTATACGGGTTGTTGGTTATAACGGTTGGGAGTTACAAGTCTCCCTCACCCTCACTGGAGGGTGGTAGTAGGACCAATTTCGTGATTGGTCGGGTGGTTTGTCCTCTTGCCGTATCAAGTTCGACGACTCGAACTCGGTTATCGGGGCCATAATGGAGGTTGGCTATCCGACCTAGTCTCCATTCGTTGGGGGGCAGATTGTCCTCTTTAATGACGACTCCCCTGTTTGAGATTCGATTGTGGATGCTTCCACTTAACGCGCTTCTGCAGTTCGGTGAGGTACTCCGTTTTCCACCGCTTGCAGAAGGTTTGATGCAGCGCCTTAAGTTTTTCCCATCGATTGACGAGTGAAGCGCGATTCTCGCTGACGTCAATCTCGGGTGGCGCTAGTAGGTGGCCCCCGACGAGGAAGTGCCCGGGGGTGAGTGGCTCCAGGTTGGACGGGTCATTGGAAGATGGGCTTAGGGGTCGGGAGTTGAGACAGGATTCAATCCTACACAGGAGGGTGCTAAACTCCTCTAGAGTAAATTTATGATCCAATGCGATCTTTTTGAAATGGGTTTTGAAACTCTTGACTCCCGCTTCCCACAGTCCGCCCATATGAGGAGCAGCTGCTGGTATGAAATGCCATGTAAGGGTTTGGTGGGCATATTTAGAGAGGGTTTGGTTGCGCGCATCAACGAGGAATGGCTTGACCTCTGAGCGGAGAGCCCTCGACGCACCGACAAAGTTCGTTCCGTTGTTGGAATAGAGGTTTTTCGGGCATCCTCGTCTGGAGACAAACCGACTAAATGCTGCTAGAAACGCGGCGGTGCTGAGGTCGCTAGTCGCCTCTAAGTGGATCGCCTTAGTCGCAAAGCAGACGAATAGACAGACGTAACCCTTAGACATGCGGCATCCTCGTCCGCTGTAAGACTTTATGTCAAACGGTCCTGCGAAATCCACCCCGGTGTTGGTAAATGCCCTGCTAAAGGTAGTGCGTTCCGCAGGGAGGGTTCCCATGAGTTGCGTCGGGGAACGTTTGCGAAATAGCGTACAGGCCTTGCAGTTGTGTATGATGGATCGGATCATGTTTTTGACCCGAGGTATCCAATACTGCGTGCGTAGGAGCCGCAGCATTAGTTGGTTTCCGCCATGTATGGAAATGGTGTGGACAAACTGGACCAGGAGACGGGTGAGTCGGCAGGCGTAAGGGAGGATTATCGGGTGACGCTCGTCGACGGGAACGTCCCTGGATGCGTTGAGGCGACCCCCCACCCGAAGGACATTATCTTCGTCGATAAAGGGGTTTAAAGAGAGAATCTCGCTTTTGGTCGCGATGGGTTTCCTAGTTCTCAGAGAGCTTATTTCTTCGGCATAGTGGTTGGTTTGGGATATCCTTATGAGGCGGCTAGTCGTAGCCTTGATTTCGTCGGGCGAGATCTGGTGAGACTCTGCCTTAAAGGACATTTTAGTTTTTGGACGTGTTCTATTCGAGAATCGTATAATGTAGGAGATAACCCGCAACGCTCTTGATAGATCGGAAAACCGATCAAGAATATCCATCTGTCAATATCTGTCCATAGGTGCATGTTAAATTTGCCTAAGTTCAGGTTCTCCATCACATTTTCCAAAGTTTCAGCCAGCAAGACGGCACCGCATAACTCCAATCTTGGTAGTGAAATTGTTTTTACTGGTGCCACCCTCGTTTTCGCCATGAGTAGACTAACGTATGCCCTATCGTTGATCTTAGCTCGCACGTAAACCGTAGCCCCGTAGGCTTTTTCGGACGCGTCACAGAAGCCGTGAATTTCTATATCGTTGGTTGGGGTGAAGTGCACCCACCGAGGTATACGAATCCGGTTAATGGCGGGGTACTCCTGCATAAAGGTTTGCCACCGATCTAAAGTGATTGTGGAAACCGGTTCATCCCAATCCGTCCCCTCCAGCCAAATGTTCTGCATTAATATCTTAGCTACGATGATAACTGGAGCAAGCCAGCCTAACGGGTCGAAGAGTTTGGCGATGGCCGATAGGATCGCCCTTTTTGTTAAGATGTCTTGGTTTTCGATTGGTTTCGCTGTGAAATAGAAATAGTCGGAATGCGCGTTCCAACGGATGCCTAGGGTTTTTACCATGCTCGCGTCCTCGAATTCCAGAAAGTCTTCCGTAAGCCTGTGAGGTTTGGGTATGCCCTGTAGTATCCTACTGCAGTTAGATGTCCACTTTCGCAGAGGGAATCCTGCTGACTTTAATGCAGCTGTGATTTAATCGCGGGCCGCGATTGCTGCTTCGATGCTATGTCCCCCTGCAAGGACGTCATCGACGTACATACTGTTTCGCAAGATATGCGCTGCGGTTGGCAGAGACGCCTCGACGTCATCAGCAAGTTCATGTAGGGTTCTGATCGCTAGATAGGGGGCACAGTTTACCCCAAAAGTTACCGTGTTGAGCTCAAACACGCTGACAGGGTCCTCTGGTTGGAGTCGAAAAACTATTCTTTGGTATTGGGTTTGATTTTCCTTTACCCAAATTTGCCTTTACATCTTCTCAATGTCGCTATTGAAGACGTACTTGTAGAATCTCCATCGGAGGAGCAGTATTGTTAAGTCGGATTGCAGTACTGGGCCGGTGTGTAGAACATCGTTCAGGCTTATGCCATTGGATGTCGGGCACGACGCGTTGAATACGACCCTTACTTTAGTCGTTGTGCTTTCTTCTTTGATCACCGCATGATGCGGTAAGAAATAGCAATCAGTTGATTGTGGTGGTACTACGGTGTGCACCTTAGTCATGTGCCCTAACGTGACATATTCTGTCAGTACCCTATTGTATTCCATCTGTAGGGCCGGGGTCTTGGCTAGGCGCGTCTCGTTCCGATAGAACTGAGAGCAGACGCTCTTGAGAGATGGGCCCAAACAGACGGTTTTTGGGAAGCTTTGTTTGAATGGAAGGGCGACAGTATATCTTCCATCTGAATTCCTTTCCGTTGTGTTTTTATATAGTGCCTCGCAATAGGCATTATCTTCGGTCAGTGCCTTTTTTGTAGGTACGTTTTCAAGTTCCCAGAAAGCGGCTAGCTGCTTGTCTACGCTAATTTCATTGAAAAAGGATACTCGTGTATTGGTTGGGTGAGGTGCATCTGCACGACCGGTTAAAATCCAACCGAAGACGGTTTCTTGGACGAGAAGCGTATTTAGGACGTTCTTCCGTATACCGTTTAGTATGATCTGGGCATAAATATCGCCTCCAAGTATGAGGTCGACTGGTTCATTAATGAAGAACCTCTTATCCGCCAGAATCAGATCAGGGAATGCTTGCCGAGTCGTTGCGCTCACTTGGCAAGTCGGAAGGTCCCCTGTTAATTGAGGCAGGACTAGGGCCACTGTATGAATGCTTACTAAGGGGTCTGTAAGCGAACCTAAGTTAATTGAGCATGATTCCTTTACCTGTGCAGATGGTGTATTATTTATTCCTGACACCTGCACATGCAAACGTTTGGACGGAAGGTTTATTCGCTTCTTTAGTCTTTCAGTTATGAAAGAGCATTCGGACCCAGAGTCTATCAGCGCTCTGGCGGAAAATTTCACCCCGTTGTACATTATATGAACCCGCGCTGTTCCTAATAACACCCCTTTAGTGGTGTTAGCATGACACGAAGAGACGTTATTAGTATTATCGTGTCTTTTTTCAGACTCCATGCTTGCCCAGCCTGCTGTGAGGTTGAAGGTGAATTGTCGGTGGCGTTTTGAGTCCACCTTTGAGGAGTTGTCTTTGGTTGTGCTGTCGGAAGATGGAGCAAGGTGTTGTGCCTTGCGTGGCACGTGCTGCAATTGAATTGGCTAGTGCATCGTGTCACGGTGTGTCCACCCGACAGACAATTCAGACAATAACTATTGTTTTTGATAAATTCGATTTTGCCTGACGTGGACAACCTACGGAATTTTTGGCAATTTCGTAATTTGTGCTCCGTACTGTTGCACATCTTACATGCCGACTTTGGTACGCTTGCTTGGTAAACCCCAAGTTCCGTAGAATTTTCCCTAGAATTCGAACTCTGACTTTTGGGTGTTTTTGTTGTTTTATTACCCCTCAGATCGGAAACCGTCTCCAATGTCTGGAAGCGATTGGACAGGAATTTGTCCATATCCTCCCATTTCGGGATATCTGTCTTCCGTTCTACGGTCTGTTCCCAAAGAGGCAATGTAGATTCAGGGAGTTTTGTGGAGCATAAGTAAGTTATGATTGCGTCCCAATTTGTGATGTCAATATTATGACATTGTAGCGCAGAAATGCAATTGTTGATCTCACGTTGCAATTTTTTAATTGATGTTCCACACTCCTGCTCGACTGCCGTCAGATTAAATAAAAGTTTTAATTGTGTGTTGACGAGGATACGTTTATTTTCGTACCTGTCGCTTAGATTCTTCCAGGCGGTTGCAAAACCCTCGTTTGTTAATGAGCACCTGCCCACTATTTCTTTTGCCTCCCCTCGCGTTTTTTGCTTCAAATAGTATAATTTCTCGACATCTTTCAGATCGGTATTGTGGATGTATATCGCCGTGAACATATCTCGAAAAGCTGGCCAGGAGAGGTAGTCGCCTTTAAATACATGGTGTCACAAGGCGGCAGCCGCATTTTATGTCCACGGCGCGAGGAGTCTTCCTCATTTGCTTCATCTTTCGCCGGCTGTGGGGTGATAGCTGCGGCTTCAGCCGCCACAGCAGACATGCATTGCAGGTAGCATGCAAAGCAACTTTTATTTTTCTTTCTTAATGAGCTGAGCTCGTCTTTGGAGAGTTCAGAATTGCCGAGAAGACTTTCATATGTGGACTTGGTCTTCTTCCATAGTGCCCTTAGCTCCTCTTGCAGTAGTGCAAGGGTGTGCTTGTTCCGGGATTCGGCCGGGGTGGAGTTGAACTCTTGTTCAAACTCCACTATGGAATCAGCCAATCTAATATAAGTCTCCATTGATTTTATTAATTTGAATATTTTGTCTCTTTGAAGGTGTCGAGCTCGGAGGTAAACGACTTAGTGGCTTTGGTGTAAATGCAACCACAACAAAAAATTATAAGAGTGTTTTCGTTTTTGCTGTGATTGCGCTATATAAGTAAAAGCTTCAGGAACACACGAATTCTGATTGAATGTGTTAACACAGATAGCAATCTTATGTGAATAGTGCTAAGCAAAAATTTAATCAAATGTAAATTATGCCGTGTATGTAATGTGGCCGGTGATATGAACCACTTATAGAAATCCTCACGAGGATTGTGCAAGCCACAGATAGAAATCCTGACGAGGATTTAATGTGTATGCAGTGATATGGAAATAAACACAAATAGAAATCCTGACGAGGATTTAGTGTGTATAAAATGATATAAATGTAGTGATATGCAGCACAGATAGAAATCCTGACGAGGATTTAATGTGTATGCAGTGATATGGAAATAAACACAGATAGAAATCCTGACGAGGATTTAGTGTGTATAAAGTGATATAAATGTAGTGATATGCAGCACAGATAGAAATCCTGACGAGGATTTAATGTGTATGCAGTGATATGGAAATAAACGCAGATAGAAATCCTGCCGAGGATTTAGTGTGTATAAAGTGATATAAATGTAGTGATATGCAGCACAGATAGAAATCCTGAAAGGTTCTAGTCGGTGCGAAGTGATATTAAGCACGGATAGAAGTCCTGAAAGGATTTAATGTGTCTACAGTGATATGCAATGCAGAGAAGAGAATCGTCTGCAAATATTTAATGTGTCTTAACAGGTGTGTTGGACACAGATAGAAATATTTTGAAAACTTAGCGTGTTTAAAAAAAATTAAAAACGCAGATGGTAATCCCAATGTGGATATAGTGTAAAATGTGAACCACAGATAAAAAAATCCCAATGAGGATTTAATGTGAAACACAGATAGAAAATCCCAATGAGGATTTAATGTGAAACACAGATAGAAATCCTGACGAGGATTAAATGTGTATACAAAGTGAAAGTGAACGCCAAGTATTCCCGAGTAGCCAACCAGGGATCTTTCCCAATATAAAAAATAAATTTGTTTATCCAACTTACTGTGGAAAATTACGATTTAAAGTATTTATTAAGAAAAAAAAGTGATAAAGATACAGCTATATAATATAAAACTCAGTATAAATTGTGTGATCAAGCCACTAGCCACCCAACGTAGTGATACTTTTTTGGCTTTTGGTAATATTTCAGCTCGCAAACTGATTACTAAAGTGAATTCCGTGATAGACAAGCTACGGCTATCAACCAAGTGTAATTATGGTTCCTGACTAGGAAGTTTGTCAATGTATGTGACGATGAGGGGGTACAACACAGTGCAGTGATGAGTGTGAAAAAAAACTAAAAAAAAATTCACTGACTGTCTGCCTTGAGCGGTGTCGAGTAACCCTTACCACTGGTGGGGGGAATTACCCGATCGTCAAAAGGCGATTGGTGTGTTTATAACCACGAATTCTAACAATTTCACTTGCTTTGCCTTTTTTGTCTAACACGGAATGCACTTTCCGTGCGTAAATCACGCAAATAAAAAAATGTTTTGTGCAACCAAGCAACCACGTACCTTGTGTTTTTAGTTGATCGATGGGCAGCGATGTGTTGATGTGATGGACTGTAGAGTGATGACAAACTGTGATGATGATGGACTTTGACTGATGAGTATGATGATGATAAGATTGTATGTGATGTCGTGACGATGATATTAGTGGACTGTATGAGTGATAATGGACTGTATGATGATGTGATCTCGACGTCAATAGACTGTGTGTGATGATTTTATGGCAGTATGTGTGTTGTGTGATAGCGAGTTGCCAAAATGTTGTGCTAGTTGGTTTTGTTTCGCTGATTACTTTTTCCAAATTAACACTTTTATAAATTTGCTAATATTTTTCAATTATTCTGCTGCGCTGATTCTGTGTTGTCTTCAAATTTTTGATTTTCTCGGCGCGTAAGGACCAATGTTTTGCGGGGCAGTGTGGACCCGGGGAAGTCGGGCGTGTGTGTCGCAAATAAAAAGAAAGCAAAGAAAAGAATTAGGGCGAGTAACAACAAATGTATTCACGTTATAAACAATATAAATTCTCAGCTTTATTTATCATCAAAAAGGGAATTGCTTCACAAACTAATTCGAATTCAAAGTTCTTAAATTGTTAATTACACATTCGTGCACGGCAAATGTTAGTAATATGACGACCGCAAATTGTTGGATAGATTACAATTCAAAAATAGAAATATTGGTGGCTGATTGCCAGACAATTGCCAAGTGCAAATTCTAATGTTAAAAAATCGCAATTATTAAGAAGAATCACAATAGCAAGGTGCGATTATAGCGTAATTATATGCACAACCTATGAAAAGATACGTAATATGATAACTCACCTGTGAGATAGCTGCTGGCTCGTTGACGTTCCAAAATAGAAAAGGCAGACCAAGACCGCGAACAAGTCCGCGGCACCCGCCGATAGCTAACTTTCGTTGAGTTTTTCCCCTTCAAAGTTAGCTTTCGGCTGGTGTTAGCCGTTACCGGTAATAATAATAAAAACTAATGTGCGTGTTAGGGTGGTCCGAAATATTTAGGCTGGTGGCCTAAACATCTAGAGTCACCCCTGGTTCACCTTTATTGCGATACCTCGAAAAGGCGTCCACCTATAGAACTAAGGCCCACTCCGTTTTAAAATACTCATTAACTCCTTTCGTTTGATACCCATATTGCACAAACGAATTCTAGAGTCACCCCTGGCCCACCTTTATGGCGATATCTCGAAACGGTGTCCACCTATGGAACTAAGGATTACTCCATTTTAAAATACTCATTAAAACCTTTCCTTTGATACCCATATTGTACAAACAAATTCTAGGGTAACCCCTGGTCCACCTTTATGGCGATATCTCGAAACGGCGTCCACCTATGGAACTAATGATTACTCCTTTTTAGAATACTCATTAACATCTTTCATTTGATACCCATATCGTACAAACGCATTCTAGAGTCACCCCTGGTTCACCTTTATGGCGATATCTCGAAAAGGTGACCACCTATACAACAACCACCACTCCCTTTTAAAACCCTCATTAATACCTTTAATTTGATACCCATATCGTGAAAACACATTCTAGAGTCACCCCTGGTCCACCTTTATGGCGATACGGCATCCACTTATAGAACTAAGGCCCACTCCCTTCTAAAATACTCATTAACACCATTCGTTTGATGCCCATATTGTACATACAAATTCTAGGGTCACCCCTGGTCCACCTTTGTGGCTATATCCCTAAATGGCGTCCGCCTATAGAACTATGGCACACTCCCTCATAAAATACTTTTTAATGCCTTTCATTTGATACACTTGTCATATAAACACATTCCAGGGTTTCCCTCGGTTCATTTTCCTACATGGTTATTTTCCCTTATGTTGTCACCATAGCTCTCAACTGAGTATGTAATGTTCGGTTACACCCGAACTTAACCTTCCTTACTTGTTGTAGCTACAAAGCTTCGCCATCGTACACAATCTTTGGTTCAACATTTTAAACTTTAGGAATACGCTATCACTTTATCTCTCCCTTCTCTTCCACTTTCTCTACCACTTTTTCACATACTTTTCGCTCACTTTATCTCTTTCTGCTTTTTGCGCACTCCAAGGCGAGTCCATACCAGCTTATGGCAAAGCGAAATCAACCTATGTAATTCGTTGTGCAGACTAATGTCAAGTCAAAAGAAAATTTACAATGCATGTCATATAAGTTTTTCTACGTTCCTTGCTCTCCTCTTTCTATATTCTCCCATCTATTACTTTCTCTCTTCCTCTCTTTCCATCTTCCATCGGTCCCTAGACTTTTCTAACAAATCGCACCAAAAATAAAGTTTTTTGAATTTGACGAATTTGACGATTTTCGTGATTAAAAGAAAGGCGAATTCAGTACCAGGTATTGTTATCCCTTCAGCTGATTGCTTCTTCTTGATAGTTTCCCATCAGCTGATTGCTTCTCCTTGCAATTGGGTTGACTTCGCTTTGCCACCACCTCGTATGAATTCACCTTGGTTAAATGTTATCGGTTCCTTTGTTGTAGACTATGGGAGCCTTATCGCTTGTTGGTGGTGGCGAATTTCTGGATCATTACATCAAACTCTACTTGTACAAGGCTTATTTTCATGCAAGGCGAATCCATACCAGGTGGTGGCAAAGCGAATTCGACTAATTCGCCGTGCAGAAGAATGTCAAGTCAAAAGAAAATTTTTATTGATTTCGATTAACTGACATATTTTAGTACCCCGCGTTGTATGGAAAATAATCTAGAAGAAGCAATCAGCAGTTGGGATAACAACAACTGGTACTGAATTCGCCTTGGTTTCATGTAACTTATTATTACACTTTACATATTTAACACTGAATACTTTCATATTTCATTTACCACAAAAGCTTTTGGAAATAGTTTCAATAATTTCGTAAACCTGTCGAGTTTATAGAATTTTTCCAATCATTACAAATTCAAGTCGAAAAATTAAAATTCATTAATTATACAAAAATTAGCTGTATTTGCAAAAACACTGGAATTTCTATTAACTCTATAGTTATTATTTAAATATTACTAAGCCAAATCTAAATTAGTGCGTCCCAACGCAAAGAATAATTTTTTTAACCATTAAAAAATTTAACGATAGTCATTAATGGAGATAATGAAACCGTCATTAACTTCACGCTCCACCACGAAAACCAATAAAGGCGTTTCCAAAACTGCAATCCACAAGACGAAAATTGGCAAATGCCAACATCCCAGTGGAACAATACATCGTAATCCATATTTGAATTTTGTGAGCGATTTTCGTCAACGTAATACAGGACTCTCCGCTGTGGAAACAATTAAACGTGGCGCTAAAGAGTGGATGAGTATGGCAAAAGAGGATAAATTGCAATACATTGAAAAGGTTAGTAGACTTTATTTGAATTTAAAATGACGTACATTTGTAAGTATTTACAGTAAGCATTTTATGCACCTAAAAAGCGTAAGTCAGCACACTCCCCTAAGTCTTTGGGGACAAATTTTGCAGTTACAACAACAACATAAAATGTATAATGTAATATCGCAGTATTTGACTAAGCTCCTGTATTCAGTTATTTCTGCAACTGAATGTTCGGCTTTCTTTTTTTCTCTGACAGTCATTATGGAATACCTGAAAAACGCCAGTAGCCGAGCCACAGCGGCTCATCGCCAACCTCGTGTTCTTGTATATAACAACTCTTGGATCGAAAAAAATGTATATATATATGTATATGTGTATATATGGACTGTGTTGTGCAAAGGTTTATGACCGTTTTCCCCAGCGGGTTAGGGGGCCTGTCGTAAGAGGCGACTAAAATACTAAATTGAGGGGTTGTATAGCGCAACCCTTTCAAGGTGTTGCCAGCGCAAAATATAGCTTATCCAACCCAATTGTCAACCTCACCTACCCGTGGCGAATCATGTTACTTTAACAGCGCGGCTCTGGAGACTCCAAGTTCCTCATGGATCTAGGGGGGCGGTATGGCCTGGAAGGTTTAATGTGGTCATACTAAATCGTTCCCGAGATGGTCGGGCTGGTACCTTAGTGGTGCTTGATACTGGAAAGTACCGGATCTGCATCCGGCAAAGGACCATCAACATCGATAACACTCCCCAAGGGCTTCGGGGAGTATCCTTATCGCTTCAACAACAACAACCGTCAAATTTTTGATCAGGCTCTAGCTAGCAGTTTGTAGTGGAAGTGACTGAAAAGCGGACTAGCTATCTTAAAATATGGATACATATTTTTCAAGGTATTGGGCAATCCGTATTGGAAAGGAAAGGAAAAGTATGTAGGTCGAAGAAAGTATTGGTAATAAACTGAGACTGAAGCCAGAACCATGCCTGTAACCGAAACTGGGCCGATCCGAGCCATAACGAATTCGGAACCGAATTTAAATCTAGAAACGAAAGCAGAAGCTAAAACGGATAACTGAAACCAGAACCAAATCTGAAACCTAGACCGATACCGGGATCGAAACACGAACACATAACAGAGCGAAACCATAACCAAACCCAGATCGGATGTGGAACCAAAACCCAAGCCAAGCCCCGTCAGAAACGAGAACTGAAACAATGACCGAACTCGAGTCAAACCCAAGACTGATATTGAAACACAATAGGTAAATCAGAAATATAAAGGAGAAAATAAGTCATTAGCGAAACCCGAGCAGAAACGGAAACCATAGCGAAAACTGAAATCATAATCAAAGTTGAAACCAAAATTGATACTGACAAAATCGATTTCTCAGTCAAACATGAAATTTAAATCTGAATCGAAAGTGACCTTGGCCAAACTTAAATTGTATTTATTATTATCATAATTATAAGGCCTCGGAGTTGTTGATGTTGTTGTTGTAGCTATAAGGACACTGCCCGAAGGCCTTGGGGAGTGTTATCGAGATGATGGTCCCATGCCTAATGCAGATCCGGTACCAAGCCCGACCATCTCGGCAACGATTTGTTATGACCACATGCGATATTCTAGGCCATACCGCCCTACCACCCCCTACATCCTTGAGGAGTTCGGGGTCGCCAGAGCCTCGGCTGTAAATGAAACAGGATTCGCCACAGATAGGTGAGGTTGACAATTGGGTTTTTGGAGAAGCTATATATTGCGCTGGCAACCTGTCTATTTGGTATATTAGTCGCCTCTTACGACAGGCATACCTACCGCGGGTATATTCTAACCCCCTAACCCGCCTCGATGCACTGCTATCTTTATTTTGATCCATCGTTCTTGACCTTTCAGTCAGTCTATTGCTGTGTGTGGAGGCTTTTAATGTATTTGACTACCTCCTCAGATTTTTTAATCCATATCATGAAGGGATTAAGAGTCACGCTACTAGATGGGAGAGTCTGCCTTGCCTTATCGCTTGTTGGTGGTGGCGAATTTCTGGATCATTACATCAAACTCTACTTGTACAAGGCTTATTTTCATGCAAGGCGAATCCATACCAGGTGGTGGCAAAGCGAATTCGACTAATTCGCCGTGCAGAAGAATGTCAAGTCAAAAGAAAATTTTTATTGATTTCGATTAACTGACATATTTTAGTACCCCGCGTTGTATGGAAGATAATCTAGAAGAAGCAATCAGCAGTTGGGATAACAACAACTGGTACTGAATTCGCCTTGGTTTCATGTAACTTATTATTACACTTTACATATTTAACACTGAATACTTTCATATTTCATTTACCACAAAACCTTTTGGAAATAGTTTCAATAATTTCGTAAACCTGTCGGGTTTATAGAATTTTTCCAATCATTACAAATTTAAGTCGAAAAGATTAAAATTCATTCATTTTACAAAAATGCTGTATTTGCAAAAACACTGGAATTTCTATTAACTCTATAGTTATTATTTAAATATTACTAAGCCAAATCTAAATTAGTGCGTCCCAACGCAAAGAATAATTTTTTTAACCATTAAAAAATTTAACGATAGTCATTAATGGAGATAATGAAACCGTCATTAACTTCACGCTCCACCACGAAAACCAATAAAAGCGCTTCCAAAACTGCAATCCACAAGACGAAAATTGGCAAATTCCAACATCCCAGTGGAACAATACATCGTAATCCATATTTGAATTTTGTGAGCGATTTTCGTCAACGTAATACAGGACTCTCCGCTGTGGAAACAATTAAACGTGGCGCTAAAGAGTGGATGAGTATGGCAAAAGAGGTTAAATTGCAATACATTGAAAAGGTTAGTAGACTTTATTTGAATTTAAAATGACGTACATTTGTAAGTATTTACAGTGAGCATTTTATGCACCTAAAAAGCATAAGTCAGCACACTCCCCTAAGTCTTTGGGGATAAATTTTGCAGTTACATCAACAACATAAAATGTATAATGTAATATCGCAGTATTTGACTAAGCTCCTGTATTCAGTTATTTCTGCAACTGAATGTTCGGCTTTCTTTTTTTCTCTGACAGTCATTATGGAATACCTGAAAAACGCCAGTAGCCGAGCCACAGCGGCTCATCGCCAACCTCGTGTTCTTGTATATAACAACTCTTGGATCGAAAAAAATGTATATATATATGTATATGTGTATATATGGACTGTGTTGTGCAAAGGTTTATGACCGTTTTCCCCAGCGGGTTAGGGGGCTGTCGTAAGAGGCGACTAAAATACTAAATTGAGGGGTTGTGTAGCGCAACCCTTTCAAGGTGTTGCCAGCGCAAAATATAGATTATCCAACCCAATTGTCAACCTCACCTACCCGTGGCGAATCATGTTACTTTAACAGCGCGGCTCTGGAGACTCCAAGTTCCTCATGGATCTAGGGGGGCGGTATGGCCTGGAAGGTTTAATGTGGTCATACTAAATCGTTCCCGAGATGGTCGGGCTGGTGCCTTAGTGGTGCTTGATACTGGAAAGTACCGGATCTGCATCCGGCAAAGGACCATCAACATCGATAACGCTCCCCAAGGGCTTCGGGGAGTATCCTTATCGCTTCAACAACAGCAACCGTCTAATTTTTGATCAGGCTCTAGCTAGCAGTTTGTAGTGGAAGTGACTGAAAAGCGGACTAGCTATCTTAAAATATGGATACATATTTTTCAAGGTATTGGGCAATCCGTATTGGAAAGGAAAGGAAAAGAATGTAGGTCGAAGAAAGTATTGGTAATAAACTGAGACTGAAGCCAGAACCATACCTGAAACCGAAACTGGGCCGATCTGAGCCATAACGAATTCGGAACCGAATTTAAATCTAGAAACGAAAGCAGAAGCTAAAACGGATAACTGAAACCAGAACCAAATCTGAAACCTAGACCGATACCGGGATCGAAACACGAACACATAACAGAGCGAAACCATAACCAAACCCAGATCGGATGTGGAACCAAAACCCAAGCCAAGCCCCGTCAGAAACGAGAACTGAAACAATGACCGAACTCGAGTCAAACCCAAGACTGATATTGAAACAAAATAGGTAAATTAGAAATATAAGGGAGAAAATAAGTCATTAGCGAAACCCGAGCAGAAACGGAAACCATAGCGAAAACTGAAATCATAATCAAAGTTGAAACCAAAATTGATACTGACAAAATCGATTTCTCAGTCAAATATGAAATTTAAATCTGAATCGAAAGTGACCTTGGCCAAACTTAAATTGTATTTATTATTATCATTATTATAAGGCCTCGGTGTTGTTGATGTTGTTGTTGTAGCTATAAGGACACTGCCCGAAGGCCTTGGGGAGTGTTATCGAGATGATGGTCCCATGCCTAATGCAGATCCGGTACCAAGCCCGACCATCTCGGGAACGATTTGTTATGACCACATGCGACATTCTAGGCCATACCGCCCTACCAGCCCCTACATCCATGAGGAGTTGGATTCGCCACAGATAGGTGAGGTTGACAATTGGGTTTTTGGAGAAGCTATATATTGCGCTGGCAACCTGTCTATTTGGTATATTAGTCGCCTCTTACGACAGGCATACCTACCGCGGGTATATTCTAACCCCCTAACCCGCCTCGATGCACTGCTATCTTTATTTTGATCCATCGTTCTTGACCTTTCAGTCAGTCTATTGCTGTGTGTGGAGGCTTTTAATGTATTTGAGTACCTCCTCAGATTTTTTAATCCATATCATGAAGGGATTAAGAGTCACGCTACTAGATGGGAGAGTCTGCCTTGCCTTATCGCTTGTTGGTGGTGGCGAATTTCTGGATCACTACATCAAACTTTACTTGTACAAGGCTTATTTTCATGCAAGGCGAATCCATACCAGGTGGTGGCAAAGCGAATTCGACTAATTCGCCTTGCAGAAGAATGTCAAGTCAAAAGAAAATTTTTATTGATTTCGATTAACTGACATATTTTAGTACCACGCGTTGTATGGAAAATAATCTAGAAGAAGCAATCAGCAGTTGGGATAACAACAATTGGTACTCAATTCGCCTTGGTTTCATGTAACTTATTATTACACTTTACATATTTAACACTGAATACTTTCATATTTCATTTACCACAAAAGCTTTTGGAAATAGTTTCAATAATTTCGTAAACCTGTCGAGTTTATAGAATTTTTCCAATCATTACAAATTCAAGTCGAAAAGATTAAAATTCATTTAATTTTACAAAAATTAGCTGTATTTGCAAAAACACTGGAATTTCTATTAACTCTATAGTTATTATTTAAATATTACTAAGCCAAATCTAAATTAGTGCGTCCCAACGCAAAGAATAATTTTTTAAACCATTAAAAAATTTAACGATAGTCATTAATGGAGATAATGAAACCGTCATTAACTTCACGCTCCACTACGAAAACCAATAAAGGCGTTTCCAAAACTGCAATCCACAAGACGAAAATTGGCAAATGCCAACGTCCCAGTGGAACAATACATCGTAATCCATATTTGAATTTTTTGAGCGATTTTTCGTCAACGTAATACAGGACTCTCCGCTGTGGAAACAATTAAACGGTGCGCTAAAGAGTGGATGAGTATGCAAAAGGACCATCAACATCGATAACACTCCCCAAGGCCTTCGGGCAGTGTCCTTATAGCTACAACAACAACATCAACAACACCGAGGCCTTATAATAATAATAATAATAAATACAATTTAAGTTTGGCCAAGGTCACTTTCGATTCAGATTTAAATTTCATGTTTGACTGAGAAATCGATTTTGTCAGTATCAATTTTGGTTTCAACTTTGATTATGATTTCAGTTTTCGCTATGGTTTCCGTTTCTGCTCGGGTTTCGCCAATGACTTATTTTCTCCCTTATATTTCTGATTTACCTATTTTGTTTCAATATCAGTCTTGGGTTTGACTCGAGTTCGGTCATTGTTTCAGTTCTCGTTTCTGACGGGGCTTAGCTTGGGTTTTGGTTCCACATCCGATCTGGGTTTGGTTATGGTTTCGCTCTGTTATGTGTTCGTGTTTCGATCCCGGTATCGGTCTAGGTTTCAGATTTGGTTCTGGTTTCAGTTATCCGTTTTAGCTTCTGCTTTGGTTTCTAGATTTAAATTCGGTTCCGAATTCGTTATGGCTCGGATCGGCCCAGTTTTGGTTACAGGCATGGTTCTGGCTTCAGTCTCAGTTTATTACCAATACTTTCTTCGACCTACATTCTTTTCCTTTCCTTTCCAATACGGATTGCCCAATACCTTGAAAAATATGTATCCATATTTTAAGATAGCTAGTCCGCTTTTCAGTCACTTCCACTACAAACTGCTAGCTAGAGCCTGATCAAAAATTAGACGGTTGTTGTTGTTGAAGCGATAAGGATACTCCCCGAAGCCCTTGGGGAGTGTTATCGATGTTGATGGTCCTTTGCCGGATGCAGATCCGGTACTTTCCAGTATCAAGCACCACTAAGGCACCAGCCCGACCATCTCGGGAACGATTTAGTATGACCACATTAAACCTTCCAGGCCATACCGCCCCCCTAGATCCATGAGGAACTTGGAGTCTCCAGAGCCGCGCTGTTAAAGTAACATGATTCGCCACGGGTAGGTGAGGTTGACAATTGGGTTGGATAAGCTATATTTTGCGCTGGCAACACCTTGAAAGGGTTGCGCTACACAACCCCTCAATTTAGTATTTTAGTCGCCTCTTACGATAGGCCCCCTAACCCGCTGGGGAAAACGGTCATAAACCTTTGCACAACACAGTCCATATATACACATATACATATATATATACATTTTTTTCGATCCAAGAGTTGTTATATACAAGAACACGAGGTTGGCGATGAGCCGGTGTGGCTCTGCTACTGGCGTTTTTCAGGTATTCCATAATGACTGTCAGAGAAAAAAATAAAGCCGAACATTCAGTTGCAGAAATAACTGAATACAGGAGCTTAGTCAAATACTGCGATATTACATTATACATTTTATGTTGTTGTTGTAACTGCAAAATTTGTCCCCAAAGACTTAGGGGAGTGTGCTGACTTACGCTTTTTAGGTGCATAAAATGCTTACTGTAAATACTTACAAATGTACGTCATTTTAAATTGAAATAAAGTCTACTAACCTTTTTGATGTATTGCAATTTATCCTCTTTTGCCATACTCATCTACTCTTTAGCGCCACGTTTAATTGTTTCCACAGCGGAGAGTCCTGTATTACGCTGACGAAAATCGCTCAAAAAATTCAAATATGGATTACGATGTATTGTTCCACTGGGACGTTGGCATTTGCCAATTTTCGTCTTGTGGATTGCAGTTTTGGAAACGCCTTTATTGGTTTTCGTGGTGGAGCGTGAAGTTAATGACGGTTTCATTATCTCCATTAATGACTATCGTTAAATTTTTTAATGGTTAAAAAAATTATTCTTTGCGTTGGGACGCACTAATTTAGATTTGGCTTAGTAATATTTAAATAATAACTATAGAGTTAATAGAAATTCCAGTGTTTTTGCAAATACAGCTAATTTTTGTAAAATTAATGAATTTTAATCTTTTCGACTTGAATTTGTAATGATTGGAAAAATTCTATAAACTCGACAGGTTTACGAAATTATTGAAACTATTTCCAAAAGCTTTTGTGGTAAATGAAATATGAAAGTATTCAGTGTTAAATATGTAAAGTGTAATAATAAGTTACATGAAACCAAGGCGAATTCAGTACCAGTTGTTGTTATCCCAACTGCTGATTGCTTCTTCTAGATTATTTTCCATACAACGCGTGGTACTAAAATATGTCAGTTAATCGAAATCAATAAAAATTTTCTTTTGACTTGACATTCTTCTGCACGGCGAATTAGTCGAATTCGCTTTGCCACCACCTGGTATGGATTCGCCTTGCATGAAAATAAGCCTTGTACAAGTAGAGTTTGATGTAATGATCCAGAAATTCGCCACCACCAACAAGCGATAAGGCAAGGCAGACTCTCCCATCTAGTAGCGTGACTCTTAATCCCTTCATGATATGGATTAAAAAATCTGAGGAGGTACTCAAATACATTAAAAGCCTCCACACACAGCAATAGACTGACTGAAAGGTCAAGAACGATGGATCAAAATAAAGATAGCAGTGCATCGAGGCGGGTTAGGGGGTTAGAATATACCCGCGGTAGGTATGCCTGTCGTAAGAGGCGACTAATATACCAAATAGACAGGTTGCCAGCGCAATATATAGCTTCTCCAAAAACCCAATTGTCAACCTCACCTATCTGTGGCGAATCCTGTTTCATTTACAGCCGAGGCTCTGGCGACCCCGAACTCCTCATGGATGTAGGGGGTGGTAGGGCGGTATGGCCTAGAATGTCGCATGTGGTCATAACAAATCGTTCCCGAGATGGTCGGGCTTGGTACCGGATCTGCATTAGGCATGGGACCATCATCTCGATAACACTCCCCAAGGCCTTCGGGCAGTGTCCTTATAGCTACAACAACAACATCAACAACACCGAGGCCTTATAATAATGATAATAATAAATACAATTTAAGTTTGCCCAAGGTCACTTTCGATTCAGATTTAAATTTCATGTTTGACTGAGAAATCGATTTTGTCAGTATGAATTTTGGTTTCAATTTTGATTATGATTTCAGTTTTCGCTATGGTTTCCGTTTCTGCTCGGGTTTCGCTAATGACTTATTTTCTCCCTTATATTTCTGATTTACCTATTTTGTTTCAATATCAGTCTTGGGTTTGACTCGAGTTCGGTCATTGTTTCAGTTCTCGTTTCTGACGGGGCTTGGCTTGGGTTTTGGTTCCACATCCGATCTGGGTTTGGTTATGGTTTCGCTCTGTTATGTGTTCGTGTTTCGATCCCGGTATCGGTCTAGGTTTCAGATTTGGTTCTGGTTTCAGTTATCCGTTTTAGCTTCTGCTTTCGTTTCTAGATTTAAATTCGGTTCCGAATTCGTTATGGCTCGGATCGGCCCAGTTTCGGTTACAGGCATGGTTCTGGCTTCAGTCTCAGTTTATTGCCAATACTTTCTTCGACCTACATTCTTTTCCTTTCCTTTCCAATACGGATTGCCCAATACCTTGAAAAATATGTATCCATATTTTAAGATAGCTAGTCCGCTTTTCAGTCACTTCCACTACAAACTGCTAGCTAGAGCCTGATCAAAAATTAGACGGTTGTTGTTGTTGAAGCGATAAGGATACTCCCCGAAGCCCTTGGGGAGTGTTATCGATGTTGATGGTCCTTTGCCGGATGCAGATCCGGTACTTTCCAGTATCAAGCACCACTAAGGCACCAACCCGACCATCTCGGGAACGATTTAGTATGACCACATTAAACCTTCCAGGCCATACCGCCCCCCTAGATCCATTAGGAACTTGGAGTCTCCAGAGCCGCGCTGTTAAAGTAACATGATTCGCCACGGGTAGGTGAGGTTGACAATTGGGTTGGATAAGCTATATTTTGCGCTGGCAACACCTTGAAAGGGTTGCGCTACACAACCCCTCAATTTAGTATTTTAGTCGCCTCTTACGACAGGCCCCCTAACCCGCTGGGGAAAACGGTCATAAACCTTTGCACAACACAGTCCATATATACACATATACATATATATATACATTTTTTTCGATCCAAGGGTTGTTATATACAAGAACACGAGGTTGGCGATAAGCCGCTGTGGCTCGGCTACTGGCGTTTTTCAGGTATTCCATAATGACTGTCAGAGAAAAAAAGAAAGCCGAACATTCAGTTGCAGAAATAACTGAATACAGGAGCTTAGTCAAATACTGCGATATTACATTATACATTTTATGTTGTTGTTGTAACTACAAAATTTGTCCCCAAAGACTTAGGGGAGTGTGCTGACTTACGCTTTTTAGGTGCATAAAATGCTTACTGTAAATACTTACAAATGTACGTCATTTTAAATTGAAATAAAGTCTACTAACCTTTTCAATGTATTGCAATTTATCCTCGTTTGCCATACTCATCCACTCTTTAGCGCCACGTTTAATTGTTTCCACAGCGGAGAGTCCTGTATTACGTTGACGAAAATCGCTCAAAAAATTCAAATATGGATTACGATGTATTGTTCCACTGGGACGTTGGCATTTGCCAATTTTCGTCTTGTGGATTGCAGTTTTGGAAACGCCTTTATTGGTTTATCTCCATTAATGACTATCGTTAAATTTTTTAATGGTTAAAAAAATTATTCTTTGCGTTGGGACGCACTAATTTAGATTTGGCTTAGTAATATTTAAATAATAAATATAGAGTTAATAGAAATTCCAGTGTTTTTGCAAATACAGCTAATTTTTGTAAAATTAATGAATTTTAATCTTTTCGACTTGAATTTGTAATGATTGGAAAAATTCTATAAACTCGACAGGTTTACGAAATTATTGAAACTATTTCCAAAAGCTTTTGTGGTAAATGAAATATGAAAGTATTCAGTGTTAAATATGTAAAGTGTAATAATAAGTTACATGAAACCAAGGCGAATTCAGTACCAGTTGTTGTTATCCCAACTGCTGATTGCTTCTTCTAGATTATTTTCCATACAACGCGTGGTACTAAAATATGTCAGTTAATCGAAATCAATAAAAATTTTCTTTTGACTTGACATTCTTCTGCACGGCGAATTAGTCGAATTCGCTTTGCCACCACCTGGTATGGATTCGCCTTGCATGAAAATAAGCCTTGTAAAAGTAGAGTTTGATGTAATGATCCAGAAATTCGCCACCACCAACAAGCGATAAGGCAAGGCAGACTCTCCCATCTAGTAGCGTGACTCTTAATCCCTTCATGATATGGATTAAAAAATCTGAGGAGGTACTCAAATACATTAAAAGCCTCCACACACAGCAATAGACTGACTGAAAGGTCAAGAACGATGGATCAAAATAAAGATAGCAGTGCATCGAGGCGGGTTAGGGGGTTAGAATATACCAGCGGTAGGTATGCCTGTTGTAAGAGGCGACTAATATACCAAATAGACAGATTGCCAGCGCAATATATAGCTTCTCCAAAAACCCAATTGTCAACCTCACCTATCTGTGGCGAATCCTGTTTCATTTACAGCCGAGGCTCTGGCGACCCCGAACTCCTCATGGATGTAGGGGGTGGTAGGGCGGTATGGCCTAGAATGTCGCATGTGGTCATAACAAATCGTTCCCGAGATGGTCGGGCTTGGTACCGGATCTGCATTAGGCATGGGACCATCATCTCGATAACACTCCCCAAGGCCTTCGGGCAGTGTCCTTATAGCTATAACAACAACATCAACAACACCGAGGCCTTATAATAATGATAATAATAAATACAATTAAAGTTTGGCCAAGGTCACTTTCGATTCAGATTTAAATTTCATGTTTGACTGAGAAATCGATTTCAACTTCAACTTTAATTATGATTTCAGTTTTCGCTATGGTTTCCGTTTCTGCTCGGGTTTCGCTAATGACTTATTTTCTCCCTTATATTTCTGATTTACCTATTTTGTTTCAATATCAGTCTTGGGTGTGACTCGAGTTCGGTCATTGTTTCAGTTCTCGTTTCTGACGGGGCTTGGCTTGGGTTTTGGTTCCACATCCGATCTGGGTTTGGTTATGGTTTCGCTCTGTTATGTGTTCGTGTTTCGATCCCGGTATCGGTCTAGGTTTCAGATTTGGTTCTGGTTTCAGTTATCCGTTTTAGCTTCTGCTTTCGTTTCTAGATTTAAATTCGGTTCCAAATTCGTTATGGCTCGGATCGGCCCAGTTCCGGTTACAGGCATGGTTCTGGCTTCAGTCTCAGTTTATTACCAATACTTTCTTCGACCTACATTCTTTTCCTTTCCTTTCCAATACGGATTGCCCAATACCTTGAAAAATATGTATCCATATTTTAAGATAGCTAGTCCGCTTTTCAGTCACTTCCACTACAAACTGCTAGCTAGAGCCTGATTAAAAATTAGACGGTTGTTGTTGTTGTAGCGATAAGGATACTCCCCGAAGCCTTTGGGGAGTGTTATCGATGTTGATGGTCCTTTGCCGGATGCAGATCCGGTACTTTCCAGTATCAAGCACCACTAAGGCAACAGCCCGACCATCTCGGGAACGATTTAGTATGACCACATTAAACCTTCCAGGCCATACCGCCCCCCTAGATCCATGAGGAACTTGGAGTCTCCAGAGCCGCGCTGTTAAAGTAACATGATTCGCCACGGGTAGGTGAGGTTGACAATTGGGTTGGATAATCTATATTTTGCGCTGGCAACACCTTGAAAGGGTTGCGCTACACAACCCCTCAATTTAGTATTTTAGTCGCCTCTTACGACAGGCCCCCTAACCCGCTGGGGAAAACGGTCATAAACCTTTACACAACACAGTCCATATATACACATATACATATATATATACATTTTTTTCGATCCAAGAGTTGTTATATACAAGAACACGAGGTTGGCGATGAGCCGCTGTGGCTCGGCTACTGGCGTTTTTCAGGTATTCCATAATGACTGTCAGAGAAAAAAATAAAGCCGAACATTCAGTTGCAGAAATAACTGAATACAGGAGCTTAGTCAAATACTGCGATATTACATTATACATTTTATGTTGTTGTTGTAACTGCAAAATTTGTCCCCAAAGACTTAGGGGAGTGTGCTGACTTACGCTTTTTAGGCGCATAAAATGCTTACTGTAAATACTTACAAATGTACGTCATTTTAAATTGAAATAAAGTCTACTAACCTTTTCAATGTATTGCAATTTATCCTCTTTTGCCATACTCATCCACTCTTTAGCGCCACGTTTAATTGTTTCCACAGCGGAGAGTCCTGTATTACGTTGACGAAAATCGCTCAAAAAATTCAAATATGGATTACGATGTATTGTTCCACTGGGACGTTGGCATTTGCCAATTTTCGTCTTGTGGATTGCAGTTTTGGAAACGCCTTTATTGGTTTTCGTGGTGGAGCGTGAAGTTAATGACGGTTTCATTATCTCCATTAATGACTATCGTTAAATTTTTTAATGGTTAAAAAAATTATTCTTTGCGTTGGGACGCACTAATTTAGATTTGGCTTAGTAATATTTAAATAATAACTATAGAGTTAATAGAAATTCCAGTGTTTTTGCAAATACAGCTAATTTTTGTAAAATTAATGAATTTTAATCTTTTCGACTTGAATTTGTAATGATTGGAAAAATTCTATAAACTCGACAGGTTTACGAAATTATTGAAACTATTTCCAAAAGCTTTTGTGGTAAATGAAATATGAAAGTATTCAGTGTTAAATATGTAAAGTGTAATAATAAGTTACATGAAACCAAGGCGAATTCAGTACCAGTTGTTGTTATCCCAACTGCTGATTGCTTCTTCTAGATTATTTTCCATACAACTCGTGGTACTAAAATATGTCAGTTAATCGAAATCAATAAAAATTTTCTTTTGACTTGACATTTTTCTGCACAGCGAATTAGTCGAATTCGCTTTGCCACCACCTGGTATGGATTCGCCTTGCATGAAAATAAGCCTTGTACAAGTAGAGTTTGATGTAATGATCCAGAAATTCGCCACCACCAACATGCGATAAGGCAAGGCAGACTCTCCCATCTAGTAGCGTAACTCTTAATCCCTTCATGATATGGATTAAAAAATCTGAGGAGGTACTCAAATATATTAAAAGCCTCCACACACAGCAATAGACTGACTGAAAGGTCAAGAACGATGGATCAAAATAAAGATAGCAGTGCATCGAGGCGGGTTAGGGGGTTAGAATATACCCGCGGTAGGTATGCCTGTCGTAAGAGGCGACTAATATACCAAATAGACAGGTTGCCAGCGCAATATATAGCTTCTCCAAAAACCCAATTGTCAACCTCACCTATCTGTGGCGAATCCTGTTTCATTTACAGCCGAGGCTCTGGCGACCCCGAACTCCTCATGGATGTAGGGGGTGGTAGGGCGGTATGGCCTAGAATGTCGCATGTGGTCATAACAAATCGTTCCCGAGATGGTCGTGCTTGGTACCGGATCTGCATTAGGCATGGGACCATCATCTCGATAACACTCCCCAAGGCCTTCGGGCAGTGTCCTTATAGCTACAACAACAACATCAACAACACCGAGGCCTTATAATAATGATAATAATAAATACAATTTAAGTTTGGCCAAGGTCACTTTCGATTCAGATTTAAATTTCATGTTTGACTGAGAAATCGATTTTGTCAGTATCAATTTTGGTTTCAACTTTGATTATGATTTCAGATTTCGCTATGGTTTCCGTTTCTGCTCGGGTTTCGCTAATGACTTATTTTCTCCCTTATATTTCTGATTTACCTATTTTGTTTCAATATCAGTCTTGGGTTTGACTCGAGTTCGGTCATTGTTTCAGTTCTCGTTTCTGACGGGGCTTGGCTTGGGTTTTGGTTCCACATCCGATCTGGGTTTGGTTATGGTTTCGCTCTGTTATGTGTTCGTGTTTCGATCCCGGTATCGGTCTAGGTTTCAGATTTGGTTCTGGTTTCAGTTATCCGTTTTAGCTTCTGCTTTCGTTTCTAGATTTAAATTCGGTTCCGAATTCGTTATGGCTCGGATCGGCCCAGTTTCGGTTACAGGCATGGTTCTGGCTTCAGTCTCAGTTTATTACCAATACTTTCTTCGACCTACATTCTTTTCCTTTCCTTTCCAATACGGATTGCCCAATACCTTGAAAAATATGTATCCATATTTTAAGATAGCTAGTCCGCTTTTCAGTCACTTCCACTACAAACTGCTAGCTAGAGCCTGATCAAAAATTAGACGGTTGTTGTTGTTGAAGCGATAAGGATACTCCCCGAAGCCCTTGGGGAGTGTTATCGATGTTGATGGTCCTTTGCCGGATGCAGATCCGGTACTTTCCAGTATCAAGCACCACCAAGGCACCAGCCCGACCATCTCGGGAACGATTTAGTATG
Source organism: Eurosta solidaginis (assembly GCF_040869045.1). Lineage (NCBI taxonomy): Eukaryota > Metazoa > Arthropoda > Insecta > Diptera > Tephritidae > Eurosta > Eurosta solidaginis. The sequence goes on from NW_027136955.1 coordinate 212,710, forward strand.
ACCACATTAAACCTTCCAGGCCATACCGCCCCCCTAGATCCATGAGGAACTTGGAGTCAACAGAGCCGCGCTGTTAAAGCAACATGATTCGCCACGGGTAGGTGAGGTTGACAATTGGGTTGGATAAGCTATATTTTGCGCTGGCAACACCTTGAAAGGGTTGCGCTACACAACCCCTTAATTTAGTATTTTAGTCGCCTCTTACGACAGGCGCCCTAACCCGCTGGGGAAAACGGTCATAAACCTTTGCACAACACAGTCCATATATACACATATACATATATATATACATTTTTTTCGATCCAAGAGTTGTTATATACAAGAACACGAGGTTGGCGATGAGCCGCTGTGGCTCGGCTACTGGCGTTTTTCAGGTATTCCATAATGACTGTCAGAAAAAAAAGAAAGCCGAACATTCAGGTGCAGAAATAACTGAATACAGGAGCTTAGTCAAATACTGCGATATTACATTATACATTTTATGTTCTTGTTGTAACTGCAAAATTTGTCCCCAAAGACTTAGGGGAGTGTGCTGACTTACGCTTTTTAGGTGCATAAAATGCTTACTGTAAATACTTACAAATGTACGTCATTTTAAATTGAAATAAAGTATACTAACCTTTTCAATGTATTGCAATTTATCCTCTTTTGCCATACTCATCCACTCTTTAGCGCCACGTTTAATTGTTTCCACAGCGGAGAGTCCTGTATTACGTTGACGAAAATCGCTCAAAAAATTCAAATATGGATTACGATGTATTGTTCCACTGGGACGTTGGCATTTGCCAATTTTCGTCTTGTGGATTGCAGTTTTGGAAACGCCTTTATTGGTTTTCGTAGTGGAGCGTGAAGTTAATGACGGTTTCATTATCTCCATTAATGACTATCGTTAAATTTTTTAATGGTTTAAAAAATTATTCTTTGCGTTGGGACGCACTAATTTAGATTTGGCTTAGTAATATTTAAATAATAACTATAGAGTTAATAGAAATTCCAGTGTTTTTGCAAATACAGCTAATTTTTGTAAAATTAATGAATTTTAATCTTTTCGGCTTGAATTTGTAATGATTGGAAAAATTCTATAAACTCGACAGGTTTACGAAATTATTGAAACTATTTCCAAAAGCTTTTGTGGTAAATGAAATATGAAAGTATTCAGTGTTAAATATGTAAAGTGTAATAATAAGTTACATGAAACCAAGGCGAATTCAGTACCAGTTGTTGTTATCCCAACTGCTGATTGCTTCTTCTAGATTATTTTCCATACAACTCGTGGTACTAAAATATGTCAGTTAATCGAAATCAATAAAAATTTTCTTTTTACTTGACATTTTTCTGCACAGCGAATTAGTCGAATTCGCTTTGCCACCACCTGGTATGGATTCGCCTTGCATGAAAATAAGCCTTGTACAAGTAGAGTTTGATGTAATGATCCAGAAATTCGCCACCACCAACATGCGATAAGGCAAGGCAGACTCTCCCATCTAGTAGCGTGACTCTTAATCCCTTCATGATATGGATTAAAAAATCTGAGGAGGTACTCAAATATATTAAAAGCCTCCACACACAGCAATAGACTGACTGAAAGGTCAAGAACGATGGATCAAAATAAAGATAGCAGTGCATCGAGGCGGGTTAGGGGGTTAGAATATACCCGCGGTAGGTATGCCTGTCGTAAGAGGCGACTAATATACCAAATAGACAGGTTGCCAGCGCAATATATAGCTTCTCCAAAAACCCAATTGTCAACCTCACCTATCTGTGGCGAATCCTGTTTCATTTACAGCCGAGGCTCTGGCGACCCCGAACTCCTCATGGATGTAGGGGGTGGTAGGGCGGTATGGCCTAGAATGTCGCATGTGGTCATAACAAATCGTTCCCGAGATGGTCGTGCTTGGTACCGGATCTGCATTAGGCATGGGACCATCATCTCGATAACACTCCCCAAGGCCTTCGGGCAGTGTCCTTATAGCTACAACAACAACATCAACAACACCGAGGCCTTATAATAATGATAATAATAAATACAATTTAAGTTTGGCCAAGGTCACTTTCGATTCAGATTTAAATTTCATGTTTGACTGAGAAATCGATTTTGTCAGTATCAATTTTGGTTTCAACTTTGATTATGATTTCAGATTTCGCTATGGTTTCCGTTTCTGCTCGGGTTTCGCTAATGACTTATTTTCTCCCTTATATTTCTGATTTACCTATTTTGTTTCAATATCAGTCTTGGGTTTGACTCGAGTTCGGTCATTGTTTCAGTTCTCGTTTCTGACGGGGCTTGGCTTGGGTTTTGGTTCCACATCCGATCTGGGTTTGGTTATGGTTTCGCTCTGTTATGTGTTCGTGTTTCGATCCCGGTATCGGTCTAGGTTTCAGATTTGGTTCTGGTTTCAGTTATCCGTTTTAGCTTCTGCTTTCGTTTCTAGATTTAAATTCGGTTCCGAATTCGTTATGGCTCGGATCGGCCCAGTTTCGGTTACAGGCATGGTTCTGGCTTCAGTCTCAGTTTATTACCAATACTTTCTTCGACCTACATTCTTTTCCTTTCCTTTCCAATACGGATTGCCCAATACCTTGAAAAATATGTATCCATATTTTAAGATAGCTAGTCCGCTTTTCAGTCACTTCCACTACAAACTGCTAGCTAGAGCCTGATCAAAAATTAGACGGTTGTTGTTGTTGAAGCGATAAGGATACTCCCCGAAGCCCTTGGGGAGTGTTATCGATGTTGATGGTCCTTTGCCGGATGCAGATCCGGTACTTTCCAGTATCAAGCACCACCAAGGCACCAGCCCGACCATCTCGGGAACGATTTAGTATGACCACATTAAACCTTCCAGGCCATACCGCCCCCCTAGATCCATGAGGAACTTGGAGTCAACAGAGCCGCGCTGTTAAAGCAACATGATTCGCCACGGGTAGGTGAGGTTGACAATTGGGTTGGATAAGCTATATTTTGCGCTGGCAACACCTTGAAAGGGTTGCGCTACACAACCCCTTAATTTAGTATTTTAGTCGCCTCTTACGACAGGCGCCCTAACCCGCTGGGGAAAACGGTCATAAACCTTTGCACAACACAGTCCATATATACACATATACATATATATATACATTTTTTTCGATCCAAGAGTTGTTATATACAAGAACACGAGGTTGGCGATGAGCCGCTGTGGCTCGGCTACTGGCGTTTTTCAGGTATTCCATAATGACTGTCAGAAAAAAAAGAAAGCCGAACATTCAGGTGCAGAAATAACTGAATACAGGAGCTTAGTCAAATACTGCGATATTACATTATACATTTTATGTTCTTGTTGTAACTGCAAAATTTGTCCCCAAAGACTTAGGGGAGTGTGCTGACTTACGCTTTTTAGGTGCATAAAATGCTTACTGTAAATACTTACAAATGTACGTCATTTTAAATTGAAATAAAGTATACTAACCTTTTCAATGTATTGCAATTTATCCTCTTTTGCCATACTCATCCACTCTTTAGCGCCACGTTTAATTGTTTCCACAGCGGAGAGTCCTGTATTACGTTGACGAAAATCGCTCAAAAAATTCAAATATGGATTACGATGTATTGTTCCACTGGGACGTTGGCATTTGCCAATTTTCGTCTTGTGGATTGCAGTTTTGGAAACGCCTTTATTGGTTTTCGTAGTGGAGCGTGAAGTTAATGACGGTTTCATTATCTCCATTAATGACTATCGTTAAATTTTTTAATGGTTTAAAAAATTATTCTTTGCGTTGGGACGCACTAATTTAGATTTGGCTTAGTAATATTTAAATAATAACTATAGAGTTAATAGAAATTCCAGTGTTTTTGCAAATACAGCTAATTTTTGTAAAATTAATGAATTTTAATCTTTTCGACTTGAATTTGTAATGATTGGAAAAATTCTATAAACTCGACAGGTTTACGAAATTATTGAAACTATTTCCAAAAGCTTTTGTGGTAAATGAAATATGAAAGTATTCAGTGTTAAATATGTAAAGTGTAATAATAAGTTACATGAAACCAAGGCGAATTCAGTACCAGTTGTTGTTTTCCCAACTGCTGATTGCTTCTTCTAGATTATTTTCCATACAACGCGTGGTACTAAAATATGTCAGTTAATCTAAATCAATAAAAATTTTCTTTTGACTTGACATTCTTCTGCACGGCGAATTAGTCGAATTCGCTTTGCCACCACCTGGTATGGATTCGCCTTGCATGAAAATAAGCCTTGTACAAGTAGAGTTTGATGTAATGATCCAGAAATTCGCCACCACCAACAAGCGTTAAGGCAAGGCAGACTCTCCCATCTAGTAGCGTGACTCTTAATCCCTTCATGATATGGACTAAAAAATCTGAGGAGGTACTCAAATACATTAAAAGCCTCCACACACAGCAATAGACTGACTGAAAGGTCAAGAACGATGGATCAAAATAAAGATAGCAGTGCATCGAGGCGGGTTAGGGGGTTAGAATATACCCGCGGTAGGTATGCCTGTCGTAAGAGGCGACTAATATACCAAATAGACAGGTTGCCAGCGCAATATATAGCTTCTCCAAAAACCCAATTGTCAACCTCACCTATCTGTGGCGAATCCTGTTTCATTTACAGCTGAGGCTCTGGCGACCCCGAACTCCTCATGGATGTATGGGGTGGTAGGGCGGTATGGCCTAGAATGTCGCATGTGGTCATAACAAATCGTTCCCGAGATGGTCGGGCTTGGTACCGGATCTGCATTAGGCATGGGACCATCATCTCGATAACACTCCCCAAGGCCTTCGGGCAGTGTCCTTATAGCTACAACAACAACATCAACAACACCGAGGCCTTATAATAATGATAATAATAAATACAATTTAAGTTTGGCCAAGGTCACTTTCGATTCAGATTTAAATTTCATGTTTGACTGAGAAATCGATTTTATCAGTATCAATTTTGGTTTCAACTTTGATTATGATTTCAGTTTTCGCTATGGTTTCCGTTTCTGCTCGGGTTTCGCTAATGACTTATTTTCTCCCTTATATTTCTGATTTACCTATTTTGTTTCAATATCAGTCTTGGGTTTGACTCGAGTTCGGTCATTGTTTCAGTTCTCGTTTCTGACGGGGCTTGGCTTGGGTTTTGGTTCCACATCCGATCTGGGTTTGGTTATGGTTTCGCTCTGTTATGTGTTCGTGTTTCGATCCCGGTATCGGTCTAGGTTTCAGATTTGGTTCTGGTTTCAGTTATCCGTTTTAGCTTCTGCTTTCGTTTCTAGATTTAAATTCGGTTCCGAATTCGTTATGGCTCGGATCGGCCCAGTTTCGGTTACAGGCATGGTTCTGGCTTCAGTCTCAGTTTATTACCAATACTTTCTTCGACCTACATTCTTTTCCTTTCCTTTCCAATACGGATTGCCCAATACCTTGAAAAATATGTATCCATATTTTAAGATAGCTAGTCCGCTTTTCAGTCACTTCCACTACAAACTGCTAGCTAGAGCCTGATCAAAAATTAGACGGTTGTTGTTGTTGAAGCGATAAGGATACTCCCCGAAGCCCTTGGGGAGTGTTATCGATGTTGATGGTCCTTTGCCGGATGCAGATCCGGTACTTTCCAGTATCAAGCACCACTAAGGCACCAGCCCGACCATCTCGGGAACGATTTAGTATGACCACATTAAACCTGTCAGGCCATACCGCCCCCCTAGATCCATGAGGAACTTGGAGTCTCCAGAGCCGCGCTGTTAAAGTAACATGATTCGCCACGGGTAGGTGAGGTTGACAATTGGGTTGGATTAGCTATATTTTGCGCTGGCAACACCTTGAAAGGGTTGCGCTACACAACCCCTCAATTTAGTATTTTAGTCGCCTCTTACGACAGGCCCCCTAACCCGCTGGGGAAAACGGTCTTAAACCTTTGCACAACACAGTCCATATATACACATATACATATATATATACAATTTTTTCGATCCAAGAGTTGTTATATACAGGAACACGAGGTTGGCGATGAGCCGCTGTGGCTCGGCTACTGGCGTTTTTCAGGTATTCCATAATGACTGTCAGAGAAAAAAAGAAAGCCGAACATTCAGTTGCAGAAATAACTGAATACAGGAGCTTAGTCAAATACTGCGATATTACATTATATATTTTATGTTGTTGTTGTAACTGCAAAATTTGTCCCCAAAGACTTAGGGGAGTGTGCTGACTTACGCTTTTTAGGTGCATAAAATGCTTACTGTAAATACTTACAAATGTACGTCATTTTAAATTGAAATAAAGTCTACTAACCTTTTCAATGTATTGCAATTTATCCTCTTTTGCCATACTCATCCACTCTTTAGCGCCACGTTTAATTGTTTCCACAGCGGAGAGTCCTGTATTACGTTGACGAAAATCGCTCAAAAAATTCAAATATGGATTACGATGTATTGTTCCACTGGGACGTTGGCATTTGCCAATTTTCGTCTTGTGGGTTGCAGTTTTGGAAACGCCTTTATTGGTTTTCGTGGTGGAGCATGAAGTTAACGACGGTTTCATTATCTCCTTTAATGACTATCGTTAAATTTTTTAATGGTTAAAAAAATTATTCTTTGCGTTGGGACGCACTAATTTAGATTTGGCTTAGTAATATTTAAATAATAACTATAGAGTTAAATGAAATTCCAGTGTTTTTGCAAATACAGCTAATTTTTGTAAAATTAATGAATTTTAATCTTTTCGACTTGAATTTGTAATGATTGGAAAAATTCTATAAACTCGACAGGTTTACGAAATTATTGAAACTATTTCCAAAAGCTTTTGTGGTAAATGAAATATGAAAGTATTCAGTGTTAAATATGTAAAGTGTAATAATAAGTTACATGAAACCAAGGCGAATTCAGTACCAGTTGTTGTTATCCCAACTGCTGATTGCTTCTTCTAGATTATTTTCCATACAACGCGTGGTACTAAAATATGTCAGTTAATCGAAATCAATAAAAATTTTCTTTTGACTTGACATTCTTCTGCACGGCGAATTAGTCGAATTCGCTTTGCCACCACCTGGTATGGATTCGCCTTGCATGAAAATAAGCCTTGTACAAGTAGAGTTTGATGTAATGATCCAGAAATTCGCCACCACCAACAAGCGATAAGGCAAGGCAGACTCTCCCATCTAGTAGCGTGACTCTTAATCCCTTCATGATATGGATTAAAAAATCTGAGGAGGTACTCAAATACATTAAAAGCCTCCACACACAGCAATAGACTGACTGAAAGGTCAAGAATGATGGATCAAAATAAAGATAGCAGTGCATCGAGGCGGGTTAGGGGGTTAGAATATACCCGCGGTAGGTATGCCTGTCGTAAGAGGCGAATAATATACCAAATAGACAGGTTGCCAGCGCAATATATAGCTTCTCAAAAACCCAATTGTCAACCTCACCTATCTGTGGCGAATCCTGTTTCATTTACAGCCGAGGCTCTGGCGACCCCGAACTCCTCATGGATGTAGGGGGTGGTAGGGCGGTATGGCCTAGAATGTCGCATGTGGTCATAACAAATCGTTCCCGAGATGGTCGGGCTTGGTACCGGATCTGCATTATGCATGGGACCATCATCTCGATAACACTCCCCAAGGCCTTCGGGCAGTGTCCTTATAGCTACAACAACAACATCAACAACACCGAGGCCTTATAATAATGATAATAATAAATACAATTTAAGTTTGGCCAAGGTCACTTTCGATTCAGATTTAAATTGCATGTTTGACTGAGAAATCGATTTTGTCAGTATCAATTTTGGTTTCAATTTTGATTATGATTTCAGTTTTCGCTATGGTTTCCGTTTCTGCTCGGGTTTCGCTAATGACTTATTTTCTCCCTTATATTTCTGATTTACCTATTTTGTTTCAATATCAGTCTTGGGTTTGACTCGAGTTCGGTCATTGTTTCAGTTCTCGTTTCTGACGGGGCTTGGCTTGGGTTTTGGTTCCACATCCGATCTGGGTTTGGTTATGGTTTCGCTCTGTTATGTGTTCGTGTTTCGATCCCGGTATCGGTCTAGGTTTCAGATTTGGTTCTGGTTTCAGTTATCCGTTTTAGCTTCTGCTTTCGTTTCTAGATTTAAATTCGGTTCCGAATTCGTTATGGCTCGGATCGGCCCAGTTTCGGTTACAGGCATGGTTCTGGCTTCAGTCTCAGTTTATTGCCAATACTTTCTTCGACCTACATTCTTTTCCTTTCCTTCCCAATACGGATTGCCCAATACCTTGAAAAATATGTATCCATATTTTAAGATAGCTAGTCCGCTTTTCAGTCACTTCCACTAAAAACTGCTAGCTAGAGCCTGATCAAAAATTAGACGGTTGTTGTTGTTGAAGCGATAAGGATACTCCCCGAAGCCCTTGGGGAGTGTTATCGATGTTGATGGTCCTTTGCCGAATGCAGATCCGGTACTTTCCAGTATCAAGCACCACTAAGGCACCAGCCCGACCATCTCGGGAACGATTTAGTATGACCACATTAAACCTTCCAGGCCATACCGCCCCCCTAGATCCATGAGGAACTTGGAGTCTCCAGAGCCGCGCTGTTAAAGTAACATGATTCGCCACGGGTAGGTGAGGTTGACAATTGGGTTGGATAAGCTATATTTTGCGCTGGCAACACCTTGAAAGGGTTGCGCTACACAACCCCTCAATTTAATATTTTAGTCGCCTCTTACGACAGGCCCCCTAACTCGCTGGGGAAAACGGTCATAAACCTTTGCACAACACAGTCCATATATACACATATACATATATATATACATTTTTTTCGATCCAAGAGTTGTTATATACAAGAACACGAGGTTGGCGATGAGCCGCTGTGGCTCGGCTACTGGCGTTTTTCAGGTATTCCATAATGACTGTCAGAGAAAAAAAGAAAGCCGAACATTCAGTTGCAGAACTAACTGAATACAGGTCAAAATACTGCGATATTACATTATACATTTTATGTTGTTGTTGGAACTGCAAAATTTGTCCCCAAAGACTTAGGGGAGTGTGCTGACTTACGCTTTTTAGGTGCATAAAATGCTTACTGTAAATACTTACAAATGTACGTCATTTTAAATTGAAATAAAGTCTACTAACCTTTTCAATGTATTGCAATTTATCCTCTTTTGCCATACTCATCCACTTTTAGCGCCAGGTTTAATTGTTTCCACAGCGGAGAGTCCTGTATTACGTTGACGAAAATCGCTCAAAAAATTCAAATATGGATTACGATGTATTGTTCCACTGGGACGTTGGCATTTGCCAATTTTCGTCTTGTGGATTGGAAACGCCTTTATTGGTTTTCGTGGTGGAGCGTGATGTTAATGACGGTTTCATTATCTCCTTTAATGACTATCGTTAAATTTTTTAATGGTTAAAAAAATTATTCTTTGCGTTGGGACGCACTAATTTAGATTTGGCTTAGTAATATTTAAATAATAACTATAGAGTTAAATGAAATTCCAGTGTTTTTGCAAATACAGCTAATTTTTGTAAAATTAATGAATTTTAACCTTTTCGACTTGAATTTGTAATGATTGGAAAAATTCTATAAACTCAACAGGTTTACGAAATTATTGAAACTATTTCCAAAAGCTTTTGTTGTAAATGAAATATGAAAGTATTCAGTGTTAAATATGTAAAGTGTAATAATAAGTTACATGAAACCAAGGCGAATTCAGTACCAGTTGTTGTTATCCCAACTGCTGATTGCTTCTTCTAGATTATTTTCCATACAACGCGTGGTACTAAAATATGTCAGTTAATCGAAATCAATAAAAATTTTCTTTTGACTTGACATTCTTCTGCACGGCGAATTAGTCGAATTCGCTTTGCCACCACCTAGTATGGATTCGCCTTGCATGAAAATAATCCTTGTACAAGTAGAGTTTGATGTAATGATCCAGAAATTCGCCACCACCAACAAGCGATAAGGCAAGGCAGACTCTCCCATCTAGTAGCGTGACTCTAAATCCCTTCATGATATGGATTAAAAAATCTGAGGAGGTACTCAAATACATTAAAAGCCTCCACACACAGCAATAGACTGACTGAAAGGTCAAGAACGATGGTTCAAAATAAAGATAGCAGTGCATCGAGGCGGGGTATGGGGTTAGAATATACCAGCGGTAGGTATGCCTGTCGTAAGAGGCGACTAATATACCAAATAGACAGGTTGCCAGCGCAATATATAGCTTCTCCAAAAACCCAATTGTCAACCTCACCTATCTGTGGCGAATCCTGTTTCATTTACAGCCGAGGCTCTGGCGACCCCGAACTCCTCATGGATGTAGGGGGTGGTAGGGCGGTATGGCCTAGAATGTCGCATGTGGTCATAACAAATCGTTCCCGAGATGGTCGGGCTTGGTACCGGATCTGCATTAGGCATGGGACCATCATCTCGATAACACTCCCCAAGGCCTTCGGGCAGTGTCCTTATAGCTACAACAACAACATCAACAACACCGAGGCCTTATAATAATGATAATAATAAATACAATTAAAGTTTGGCCAAGGTCACTTTCGATTCAGATTTAAATTTCATGTTTGACTGAGAAATCGATTTTGTCAGTATCAATTTTGGTTTCAACTTTGATTATGATTTCAGTTTTCGCTATGGTTTCCGTTTCTGCTCGGGTTTCGCTAATGACTTATTTTCTCCCTTATATTTCTGATTTACCTATTTTGTTTCAATATCAGTCTTGGGTTTGACTCGAGTTCGGTCATTGTTTCAGTTCTCGTTTCTGACGGGGCTTGGCTTGGGTTTTGGTTCCACATCCGATCTGGGTTTGGTTATGGTTTCGCTCTGTTATGTGTTCGTGTTTCGATCCAAGTATCGGTCTAGGTTTCAGATTTGGTTCTGGTTTCAGTTATCCGTTTTAGCTTCTGCTTTCGTTTCTAGATTTAAATTCGGTTCCGAATTCGTTATGGCTCGGATCGGCCCAGTTCCGGTTACAGGCATGGTTCTGGCTTCAGTCTCAGTTTATTACCAATACTTTCTTCGACCTACATTCTTTTCCTTTCCTTTCCAATACGGATTGCCCAATACCTTGAAAAATATGTATCCATATTTTAAGATAGCTAGTCCGCTTTTCAGTCACTTCCACTACAAACTGCTAGCTAGAGCCTGATTAAAAATTAGACGGTTGTTGTTGTTGAAGCGATAAGGATACTCCCCGAAGCCCTTGGGGAGTGTTATCGATGTTGATGGTCCTTTGCCGGATGCAGATCCGGTACTTTCCAGTATCAAGCACCACTAAGGCACCAGCCCGACCATCTCGGGAACGATTTAGTATGACCACATTAAACCTTCTAGGCCATACCGCCCCCCTAGATCCATGAGGAACTTGGAGTCTCCAGAGCCGCGCTGTTAAAGTAACATGATTCGCCACGGGTAGGTGAGGTTGACAATTGGGTTGGATAAGCTATATTTTGCGCTGGCAACACCTTGAAAGGGTTGCGCTACACAACCCCTCAATTTAGTATTTTAGTCGCCTCTTACGACAGGCCCCCTAACCCGCTGGGGAAAACGGTCATAAACCTTTGCACAACACAGTCCATATATACACATATACATATATATATACATTTTTTTCGATCCAAGAGTTGTTATATACAAGAACACGAGGTTGGCGATGAGCCGCTGTGGCTCGGCTACTGGCGTTTTTCAGGTATTCCATAATGACTGTCAGAGAAAAAAAGAAAGCCGAACATTCAGTTGCAGAAATAACTGAATACAGGAGCTTAGTCAAATACTGCGATATTACATTATACATTTTATGTTGTTGTTGTAACTGCAAAATTTGTCCCCAAAGACTTCGGGGAGTGTGCTGACTTACGCTTTTTAGGTGCATAAAATGCTTACTGTAAATACTTACAAATGTACGTCATTTTAAATTGAAATAAAGTCTACTAACCTTTTCAATGTATTGCAATTTATCCTCTTTTGCCATACTCATCCACTCTTTAGCGCCACGTTTAATTGTTTCCACAGCGGAGAGTCCGGTATTACGTTGACGAAAATCGCTCAAAAAATTCAAATATGGATTACGATGTATTGTTCCACTGGGACGTTGGCATTTGCCAATTTTCGTCTTGTGGATTGGAGTTTTGGAAACGCCTTTATTGGTTTTCGTGGTGGAGCGTGAAGTTAATGACGGTTTCATTATCTCCATTAATGACTATCGTTAAATTTTTTAATGGTTCAAAAAATTATTCTTGGCGTTGGGACGCACTAATTTAGATTTGGCTTAGTAATATTTAAATAATAACTATAGAGTTAATAGAAATTCCAGTATTTTTGCAAATACAGCTAATTTTTGTAAAATTAATGAATTTTAATCTTTTCGACTTGAATTTGTAATGATTGGAAAAATTCTATAAACTCGACAGGTTTACGAAATTATTTAAACTATTTCCAAAAGCTTTTGTGGTAAATGAAATATGAAAGTATTCAGTGTTAAATATGTAAAGTGTAATAATAAGTTACATGAAACCAAGGCGAATTCAGTACCAGTTGTTGTTATGCCAACTGCTGATTGCTTCTTCTAGATTATTTTCCATACAACGCGAGGTACTAAAATATGTCAGTTAATCGAAATCAATAAAAATTTTCTTTTGACTTGACATTCTTCTGCACGGCGAATTAGTCGAATTCGCTTTGCCACCACCTGGTATGGATTCGCCTTGCATGAAAATAAGCCTTGTACAAGTAGAGTTTGATGTAATGATCCAGAAATTCGCCACCACCAACAAGCGATAAGGCAAGGCAGGTAGCGTGACTCTTAATCCCTTCATGATATGGATTAAAAAATCTGAGGAGGTACTCAAATACATTAAAAGCCTCCACACACAGCAATAGACTGACTGAAAGGTCAAGAACGATGGATCAAAATAAAGATAGCAGTGCATCGAGGCGGGTTAGGGGGTTAGAATATACCCGCGGTAGGTATGCCTGTCGTAAGAGGCGACTAATATACCAAATAGACAGGTTGCCAGCGCAATATATAGCTTCTCCAAAAACCCAATTGTCAACCTCACCTATCTGTGGCGAATCCTGTTTCATTTACAGCCGAGGCTCTGGCGACCCCGAACTCCTCATGGATGTAGGGGGTGGTAGGGCTGTATGGCCTAGAATGTCGCATGTGGTCATAACAAATCGTTCCCGAGATGGTCGGGCTTGGTACCAGATCTGCATTAGGCATGGGACCATCATCTCGATAACACTCCCCAAGGCCTTCGGGCAGTGTCCTTATAGCTACAACAACAACATCAACAACACCGAGGCCTTATAATAATGATAATAATAAATACAATTTAAGTTTGGCCAAGGTCACTTTCGATTTCATGTTTGACTGAGAAATCGATTTTGTCAGTATCAATTTTGGTTTCAGCTTTGATTATGATTTCAGTTTTCGCTATGGTTTCCGTTTCTGCTCGGGTTTCGCTAATGACTTATTTTCTCCCTTATATTTCTGATTTACCTATTTGGTTTCAATATCAGTCTTGGGTTTGACTCGAGTTCGGTCATTGTTTCAGTTCTCGTTTCTGACGGGGCTTGGCTTGGGTTTTGGTTCCACATCCGATCTTGGTTTGGTTATGGTTTCGCTCTGTTATGTGTTCGTGTTTCGATCCGGTATCGGTCTAGGTTTCAGATTTGGTTCTGGTTTCAGTTATCCGTTTTAGCTTCTGATTTCGTTTCTAGATTTAAATTCGGTTCCGAATTCGTTATGGCTCGGATCGGCCCAGTTTCGGTTACAGGCATGGTTCTGGCTTCAGTCTCAGTTTATTACCAATACTTTCTTCGACCTACATTCTTTTCCTTTCCTTTCCAATACGGATTGCCCAATACCTTGAAAAATATGTATCCATATTTTAAGATAGCTAGTCCGCTTTTCAGTCACTTCCACTACAAACTGCTAGCTAGAGCCTGATCAAAAATTAGACGGTTGTTGTTGTTGAAGCGATAAGGATACTCCCCGAAGCCCTTGGGGAGTGTTATCGATGTTGATGGTCCTTTGCCGGATGCAGATCCGGTATTTTCCAGTATCAAGCACAACTAAGGCACCAGCCCGACCATCTCGGGAACGATTTAGTATGACCACATTAAACCTTCCAGGCCATACCGCCCCCCTAGATCCATGAGGAACTTGGAGTCTCCAGAGCCGCGCTGTTAAAGTAACATGATTCGCCACGGGTAGGTGAGGTTGACAATTGGGTTGGATAAGCTATATTTTGCGCTGGCAACACCTTGAAAGGGTTGCGCTACACAACCCCTCAATTTAGTATTTTAGTCGCCTCTTACGACAGGCCCCCTAACCCGCTGGGGAAAACGGTCATAAACCTTTGCACAACACAGTCCATATATACACATATACATATATATATACAATTTTTTCGATCCAAGAGTTGTTATATACAAGAACACGAGGTTGGCGATGAGCCGCTGTGGCTCGGCTACTGGCGTTTTTCAGGTATTCCATAATGACTGTCAGAGAAAAAAAGAAAGCCGAACATTCAGTTGCAGAAATAACTGAATACAGGAGCTTAGTCAAATACTGCGATATTACATTATACATTTTATGTTGTTGTTGTAACTGCAAAATTTGTCCCCAAAGACTTAGGGGAGTGTGCTGAATTACGCTTTTTAGGTGCATAAAATGCTTACTGTAAATACTTACAAATGTACGTCATTTTAAATTGAAATAAAGTCTACTAACCTTTTCAATGTATTGCAATTTATCCTCTTTTGCCATACTCATCCACTCTTTAGCGCCACGTTTAATTGTTTCCACAGCGGAGAGTCCTGTATTACGTTGACGAAAATCGCTCAAAAAATTCAAATATGGATTACGATGTATTGTTCCACTGGGACGTTGGCATTTGCCAATTTTCGTCTTGTGGATTGCAGTTTTGGAAACGCCTTTATTGGTTTTCGTGGTGGAGCGTGAAGTTAATGACGGTTTCATTATCTCCATTAATGACTATCGTTAAATTTTTTAATGGTTGAAAAAATTATTCTTGGCGTTGGGACGCACTAATTTAGATTTGGCTTAGTAATATTTAAATAATAACTATAGAGTTAATAGAAATTCCAGTGTTTTTGCAAATACAGCTAATTTTTGTAAAATTAATGAATTTTAATCTTTTCGACTTGAATTTGTAATGATTGGAAAAATTCTATAAACTCGACAGGTTTACGAAATTATTTAAACTATTTCCAAAAGCTTTTGTGGTAAATGAAATATGAAAGTATTCAGTGTTAAATATGTAAAGTGTAATAATAAGTTACATGAAACCAAGGCGAATTCAGTACCAGTTGTTGTTATCCCAACTGCTGATTGCTTCTTCTAGATTATTTTCCATACAACGCGTGGTACTAAAATATGTCAGTTAATCGAAATCAATAAAAACTTTCTTTTGACTTGACATTCTTCTGCACGGCGTATTAGTCGAATTTGCTTTACCACCACCTGGTATGGATTCGCCTTGCATGAAAATAAGCCTTGTGCAAGTAGAGTTTGATGTAATGATCCAGAAATTCGCCACCACCAACAAGCGATAAGGCAAGGCAGACTCTCCCATCTAGTAGCGTGACTCTTAATCCCTTCATGATATGGATTAAAAAATCTGAGGAGGTACTCAAATACATTAAAAGCCTCCACACACAGCAATAGGCTGACTGAAAGGTCAAGAACGATGGATCAAAATAAAGATAGCAGTGCATCGAGGCGGGTTAGGGGGTTAGAATATACCCGCGGTAGGTATGCCTGTCGTAAGAGGCGACTAATATACCAAATAGACAGATTGCCAGCGCAATATATAGCTTCTCCAAAAACCCAATTGTCAACCTCACCTATCTGTGGCGAATCCTGTTTCATTTACAGCCGAGGCTCTGGCGACCCCGAACTCCTCATGGATGTAGGGGGTGGTAGGGCGGTATGGCCTAGAATGTCGCATGTGGTCATAACGAATCGTTCCCGAGATGGTCGGGCTTGGTACCGGATCTGCATTAGGCATGGGACCATCATCTCGATAACACTCCCCAAGGCCTTCGGGCAGTGTCCTTATAGCTACAACAACAACATCAACAACACCGAGGCCTTATAATAATGATAATAATAAATACAATTTAAGTTTGGCCAAGGTCACTTTCGATTCAGATTTAAATTTCATGTTTGACTGAGAAATCGATTTTGTCAGTATCAATTTTGGTTTCAACTTTGATTATGATTTCAGTTTTCGCTATGGTTTCCGTTTCTGCTCGGGTTTCGCTAGTGACTTATTTTCTCCCTTATATTTCTGATTTACCTATTTTGTTTCAATATCAGTCTTGGGTTTGACTCGAGTTCGGTCATTGTTTCAGTTCTCGTTTCTGACGGGGCTTGGCTTGGGTTTTGGTTCCACATCCGATCTGGGTTATGGTTTCGCTCTGTTATGTGTTCGTGTTTCGATCCCGGTATCGGTCTAGGTTTCAGATTTGGTTCTTGTTTCAGTTGCGCATCCAATGCACTCAGCCACAAATACAACATACATAATAATTTGGATAAACAAAGATCAGCAGTAAAAGTCGCCAAACTAAGCGCCGCTACTAATTGGGACTTTTCTCTACATACTTACGTACAAGCATACGACACACCAACGCACGCGCTAAGCAGAAGCCGAAAGCATCAAACGAGGCCAACGCACCATCAAAACCAAGTGACAGCGAACATACGCATAAACATAAATGATCGAATTCGATAGGTAAAGCAAAGACTGGAAAACACGGCAGGCATACAACAAGCGTACGTACGAGATTTGGCACATTGTTCGCTATGTATAGTAGGGCTCCCTAAAATTGGGATATGAAATGCCGGGATAGCGGATCGCCATACATGATCGAAAATATGCATATATGTATATATACCGATATACCACCATTTGTATGATAATGGAAAGAGGGAAAACGCATGTTAGCATGTAAGCGTATGTATGTACCAATAGAATACAGCGAAAGTAGCGTTAAACTAGAATTCGATTTTGCATTTCCAACTTTTATAATTGTTATTGTAAAATTACTGACTGCCTGTGTGCAGTCCTACATAATTTTATAACTGAGGAATTATTACAATGAATTGTTTTTAGGAAATAACTGTCCACCGGCGTACAAAATCGTATATAAGGGCGGCAAATTAGCTTGTAAGATGAGAAGCTAGGAGATAGGCATACGAGTCAGTGGGCTTCTACCACTGACCAACACGACCTGAAGGTTTCTACTTCATTTCGTGAATTATTTTATATTCAGTAGGAGGTTTCTACTCCAACTGACGGAGAGCTAGCAGAGGGGTTCTACCTCAGCTATTCTTATTTAGACAGGGACAAAGAATAGGAGTAGCTCTTAAGGGCATTGAATTTTTTAAATAAACTTTATAACGTTTTTCAGAACTCCTTTGTCTATTTATTTTCATCGGAATAGGTTCTCCCACCAAATATAGGAACCCTGGACGGACTGGGCATACCTCAGCAGGAATAAGTCCGTCACACTACCCCCGAACGAATGGCGTTTGGGACGGGTAATCACTTTACACCCTGGATCGGATAACCATGTTCGAGTTGTGGAACTCAAAACACAAAACGGACTAATAACCCGAAATATTGCCAAACTGTGCGTGCTACCAACTGCCTAGCAGTGCCAACCCTACCTCTGGTACCCTCTGCTTCATGCCCCTAGCAATCTACATATAAGCAACCCTCCCCAACGTATTTTTCTAGAAATGCGGGCTATGTGGGCAGCGACACGCGCTAAGGCAGTGCCGGGCGTTCCTCGCAATGAAGCCTGAGGAGCGCTACGAGTGCGCGAGGAACCACCGGTACTGCACCAACTGCCTGGCAGTGTCACACAGCACCGGGGCATGTGACTCCCCGTCCAGCTGCCGAAAATGTGCCCTCGGCCACCACACGCTGTTACACAGGGCTCGACGCCAGAGCAACAACGCGGGACGCCATGAACACAACCCTCAACGCCGAGATCGGGCAACCCGCGAGCACGCGCACAAATCCGCCAGAGAGCAACACAAACCCGATGGGCTCGTCAAAAGGAGGAGAAGCTAAGGCAACTAGTAACCGAGGCCCGCGCGGCCTTGGACACGGTTTACACCGCCCTTAACCCATCAACTCGCCGGGCGGGGGGGGGGGGGAGCATGTAGAAGACATGATCCAATTTTCGGACTAAGTCCGCCCCCTCCGTCTGGCAACACCCGGCCAGTGCGGCCAAGCGCAGGCAGTGCAGCTCAGCTGTGGCTTGCCAACCACCACCGCGCTCACTCACAAATCAGTTGTCATTAAACTACCGAATCGCCCACACGCATTAATCGTGCCCGCATCGCATTCGTTTTTTTTCTCCCGCCCGCCGTCGCGCAGTTTATTTAAAATTTTAAATTCATTTTTTATTTTATTATAAATTATAATAACTCAAGGTGAATTGTGAGTGATAAACGATAGCTACAAATCGACTATCTCCGTAATCTTCCCAGTTAGTCCATTACAGTTTAACTGCAGAATTCTGAAGTGCATGAGGGGTGACGCCGCCACTCTAGGGGTAAGTGACGGGTGACTACGCCTAGGTTGTGGAAGGCCAGGACGCAATTGCTGGTGTGGCCTTGGGACTGGGCGCCCTTGGGCAAGCATTGGGGTACCCGGATGATTTGGGTTTGCGACCTGGCAACATGGCGCGATGAAACCCGTCGAGGGGTTGCCGTCGCGGAGACCAGAACATCTAGGAAAGTGGCACCACCCAAGGCAGGAGCTGCATTGAGCGGATGTCGCAAACCTTTATATTCTGTGCTGGCAGGCGGTGCAAACGGAGGTAGGGATTAAGAGTCTGTTTCCCTGACCTGCATGATTGCTGCCAGAAAACAGGGGGGGAGAAGAAGACGGGGGCAGGGGCTGATGCTCAGCATTGCTACCAGCTCTACTACGAAGGTAGTAGTTATGAGTGGTTACAGCTGTTTGAGTTGTTGGCGCCGCGGGGCGCGAGCAGCAGCGGGTACTTGTTGTGGCTTGCTGAGCAGCGAGGCTGCTGGAAGGTAGTGGGGGGGGGGGGGCGCTTAGGCGTAGACTACGGGACGCCCTTGGGCGTGAGCAGCAAAGAGCCACAAAAGATTTATAAAAGTTACGTGGACGTCGGGTTTTGGGATCAAGCCCAGAACAACATGTCCGATGCAACCATCCCCTGCACGATACACACTGAACAGAGTATGACCGTCCTAAAAAGATTCTTTTCTGGCAAATGCAGCAAAACCATTTCTCAGGACCGGGGTCAGGACACGGACCCGGATTGGGTTCGATACCTTCCCGGAGTAAGAGAATATGTAGCAGTCCTGCTGCAAGGAGCTGCTGGGAGGATGACAATTTGTGGGAGGGACGAAACAAATTAAATGGGGTCACACAGAAATGACAGTCCTTGGTCGGGAAAAATCCCGAGTCGCTCCGGTACATAGAACCGACTGCCTGGCAGTCGTTGAAGGTATCATGATGAAATTTGACAGGAACGTTACTCCTATTACTATGTGTGCTAAACAAAAATTTGCAAAATCGGATGACGATCACCCACATTTAAAAAAAAAAATTTAAGTCAAATTTTAACAAAAAATTGAATATCTTTGCAGTATGTATATATGTAAGTAAATTCTGTCAACATTCAACTCCAGTAATGATATGGTGCAACAAAATACAAAAATAAAAGAAATTTTCAAAATGGGCGTGGCTCCGCCCTTTTTCATTTAATTTGTCTAGAATACTTTTAATGCCATAAGTCAAAAAAGAAAGAAATAAACCAATCCTTGTGAAATTTGGTAGGAGCATCGATTCTATGACGATAACTGTTTTCTGTGAAAATGGGCGAAATCGGTTGAAGCCACGCCCAGTTTTTATACACTGTCGACCGTCTGTCCTTCCGCTCGGCCCTTAACACGATAACTTGAGCAAAAATCGATATATCTTTACTAAACTTAGTTTACGTACTTATCTGAACTCACTTTATCTTGGTATTAAAAATGGGTTGAATCGGACTGTGACCACGCCCACTTTTTCGATATCGAAAATTTGGAAAAATGAAGAAATGCCATAATTCTATACCAAATACGAAAAAAAAGATGAAACATGGTGATTGGATGGTTTTTTGACGCAAAATATAATTTTGGAAAAAGTTTATAAAATGGGTGTGACACATACCATATTAAGTAGACAAAAATGAAAAAGTTCTGCAGGGCGAAATCAAAAACCCTTGGAATCATGGCAGGAGTACTGTTCGTGGTATTACATATATAATTAAATTAACGGTACCCGACAGATGATGTTCTGGGTCACCCTGGTCTACCTTTATGGCGATATCTAGAAACAAACACATTAAAGGGTTACCCTTGGTCCATTTTCCTACATGGTAATTTTCCCTTATTTGGTCTCCAAAGCTCTCAGCTGAGTATGTAATGTTCAGTTACACCCGAACTTAGCCTTCCTTATTTGTTTTTGTTAGTTTTCTGTACCTTTTTAAACGTTTTTATTTAGCTTGACTCTGTGTAGCGAGTTGTTAACGAATTTTGTAATTAAAATTTAAGTAACTTTCCGATAAGCTATAAGCTTGAAACTTGGAATATAGTTCAAAACCCGATGACAATACAATAATAAGAAAAAAATCCAATAGGTGGCGCATGGATCGAAATATTTCAAAAAATCGTCCGATTTGGCTCATATTTGGAACAATTATTACATATAGTCCGGTAGATGTGACATCAAAATACTATGGAGTTCGAGGAGGGACAAGCATACGTGGCGCTCAGTCGAGTAAAGTCTTTGGAAAGATTATGTATTGAGGACTTAGATTGTAACAAATTGTCTTACTTTCATTAAGTAATAATAATACTAAAATCTAGAAAATAATTAGGTAGGTCCTAGGTACTAGTTATCACACTCCTCATCAATATAGGACGTTGATCAGACAATTAAATAAAAGCGTTGGACGCGTCAAATTTCTAAAAATATGAGGCGTAGCGTAACCTAATTAAGGTTCAGTTGGTCTTACTTTTACTATCAATAGAAATTTCTAAATGTAAGTATTGTTTTCAATAAAACCGTTTAACATAAAAACATTTTTTAAATTATTTTATTTATAACTTTGTTTAAGTTTGATTTGAAATAAGTGTTAAAACTTACATTGAAAAAATACATATACTTTTAGCTCTTTTTGCAATGGGTTTCGGATTTTCTTGAAGAATTTTGGCTTGACAAAAATTGGAAATCGAGTTAGCTTTTTACGCCCTCACTAGGGTAGGCACCTTGTCGTTGGTGCGAGGGCTTAGCCGATCTCCATAACGCCCGACTATGAGGCGGAGCTGTTTAGGAGTGGCATCAACGCCGTTTCGCCTCATAGGAGGGCGGCGGGATGTCGGTGACCAAAAACTGCCAACCCCTAATCCAGGGTTATGCGGACCGTGCCTATTGTACGATTAGCAGCCGGGGGATAAATTCGGCTGTATTCGAACGGAACCTTCCCGATACCGGGCCGCCTCGGAAAGTATTGATGGCCTTACCACAGTAAGGGGCGCTGCTGTGGCTGGCGGTTCTTTCCCTGTATATAATACTGGACCGCTGAGCCCGCCTTGTCGGGCAGGTGGTCGTACGACCAAGATGAACGACTCATTACCAAATAGTAATAAGGAGGATGATAAGAGGAGTACTGAGTCGCAAGCCAAGGACGACAAATACGCATTAAGCGATGCGTCGGACTCAATGAACTCCGTGCTGGAAAAGCACACAAATGAAAACGGAGTAGTAGAGTGGAGAAGGGTACGGCGCAGTGGAAGTGAAAGAGCTCTCTCGCAGTAACGTGCAGCACTAAGAATTGTCCAACGCCTGGGAGGAGTGGCCGACCCAACAGAAGTGGAGATCGAGCGCTTGGAATGGGCCCATGAGGCGGTAGAAGTAGGTAGAAGGCAGTTCAAAAGGTTTGCTGGTAGAAACCCTCGGTTATGCAACCGGTACGAGGAGGAAGAAGCGTCGAATGGCAGAATCAAGAGGCAACGTTCGGCGGAAGGCGACAAGCCTGCTTTCAAGAGGCAGAAAAAACCCAGTCCCAGAGCAGCGAGGCACGGCATTCGCATAGACAAGACAAGTATGCCCAAATCTGTAAGACAGATGGGCCCCAATAGCGAGGTAGCAACTACCTCGAAAGCTGCGGGTCAGAGGGAAGTTCCAACTACGGAAGTAGGAGATAAGCCAAAGGGAGATAACGCTAAGACTCCGGCTTTCTCGGAGGTACCAAATGGAGTTAACACTAAGGCGCCGGCTTTTCCCGAGAAGATGAGTGATGTGGCAAAGCAGTCACTGACTGTGGCGCTGTTTGATCGTAGCAGTCCTTTCGGACAGATGACTAGCAAAGGTGGAGATCTGTTGAAAGGGAGCTTATTAGCTTAATGCTTAATATGATGCGGGAACAACCAAGTAAGCCCCTTCCAACCTTTGATTCGGGTGGATGGTATAATGGTGTGAAGATGATAGCATGCGACAACATCGCGAGCTTGCGGTGGCTGGAGGAAGTGGTTCCAAACCCGCAAAGGCAAGGCACGAACGCACGGTTTGAAGTGGTGGATAAAGCGCAAATCCCCACGGTACCAAAACATAAGGTATGGATACCATGCGTGATAAAGTCGGAGGATACACTGCGACTTCTGCAGAATCAGAATCCGAACATACCGACACAGGATTGGAAGGTACTTACTGTATCTCGGCATACGGAGGAAGGTCAGTTCTACATCCAAAGAAACAAGCAGGCGGAGGATATATTGTACACGCAGCTTGGAAAAATATCCTTTGGTACAGGCAAAATTTATATGCGACTCAGGAAAAGAAGTCCCGATGATAAAAATCCTAACACGCTGGAAGTGGGCGAAGTCCGAAAAGGACCACAAAAGCCTAAGGGAAAAAAGACAGTTGGAGGCAGCCGACGTGACCACGAAGGTGTTAGAAGAGGACCAACAGCCAGATGGTGCTGTGAGTCGCACAAGGGAATACCCGGCACAACAGTTACAAGAGGCTGAAGGGGGCTTCGAATACTCTAAACAAAAATGGCAAGGGGAAGACGATGACGTCATGACGAAGGTGCTGGAGGGGGACAAACAGCCCAATGGTGCTGCGAGTCCTACAGATAAACCTCCAGCACAGTAAAGTGGCGTCGAGCGAACTCATAAACCTTGAGGAGGGTTCGTTTGGCATGGAGCTGATCCAGGAGCCTTGACTCTCATCGGGAGGAAAGGTTTCTGAACTTAGCGCGCGCGGATTTGCCGTTTACTATGCGCAAACGGAAGGACGGGTGCGAGCTGTAGTAATGGTAAGGAAACAGCTGCATTCATATATGCTGCCTAATTACACTACTGAGGACCTCGTAGTGGTGGCCGTTGAGCAAAGGAATAAGCAGGCACTTATCCTGGCATCTTTCTACATGGCCCATGCTGCGGAGGTTTCACCGATGGAGTGCAAGAGGCTAGTACAGGACGAAGAGCGCAAAGGGCGGTCATAGGCGCGGATGCAAATGCGCGCCACAATGCGTGGGGAGGAGCAGATACGAACGAGAGAGACGAATGACTCTTTTGCAGATAGCCAACAGAGGAAATGTCCCTACATAAATTGGTCCAACATCCAGCAATGTTTTAGATATTACATTGAGCTCCGAACGTGATATATCAAGGTATGATTGGATGGTTCTTGATAGACCATCCTTCTCCGACCATGCGTATATCAGCTTCAGCATCCCCATAAAGAGGGTAGAGCAGGGATGAACCTTTAGAAACCCTAGGTCATGTTGTTGTTGTAGCGATAAGGTTGCTCCCCGAAGGCTTTGGGGAGTGTTATCGATGTAATGGTCCTTTGCCGGATACAGATCCGGTACCACAGCACCATTAAGGTGCTAGCCCGACCATCTCGGGAACGATATATGTGGCCACATTAAACCTTCAGGCCATCTCCTCCCTCCCCACCCCCAAGTTCCATGAAGAGCTTGGGGTCGCCAGAGCCTCGTCTGTTAGTGAAACAGGATTCGCCGCGGATAGGTGAGGTTGACAATTGGGTTTGGAGAAGCTATATATTGCGCTGGTCACCTGAAGGGTTGCGCTACATAGCCCCTTGAATCTGGTATTTTAGTCGCCTATTACGACAGACATGCCTACCGCGGGGATAATCTGACACCCTAACCCCCTAACCCCTAACCCTAGGTCATCAAACTGGAATAAATTCCAGAAACAGGTAGAAACGAAACTGGGATAACCCAAAGATGTTGCCAATGTGGAAGAACTGGAGGAGTCTAATGAATTCCCAACAAGGACGCTTATGACTGCGTATAAGAAAGCTTGGCCTCTAAGAAGACTCAGAGGAAAGCAAAGCCGCCATGGTGGAGAAATGTGCTGAGTCTTCTAAGAAGACAGGTAAAAGAAATGTTTAAGCTAGCAAAGACCGCGGAAAGCGTAGCGTGTCGGGACGAGTACAGGGATCTACTGAGGATGTACAGGCGTGAAATTTGCAGGGCGAAGAAAACCTCACGTAAAAATTTCTGTACGGACATAGAGTGCTCCAGCGAAACGGCACGGTTGAGAAAAGTCTCAGCAAGGGAAAATATAGTCCAGGGACTAATAAAGAAAGAGAACGGGGAACGGTCACGTAATAGTGAGGAAACCCTTGAGGTGCTTCTCGATACACATTTCCCATCGGGAGATGGTTTAGAAGAGCCAGCAGACAGTACTCACACTTCTATCACGGAGCGGGTAGTGTCGGGCTTGGTGACCGATACCAAGATCGAATGGGCAGTGAAGACGTTTAAAATCGCCGGGCCCAGATGGTATATCCCGGCCATACTACAACTGCACTCTTGAAAACTACAAGTGTAGCTTTCCTATCAAAGGTAGGGAAGATCGGTCACGTGTATCCCAAAGACTATAGACCCATTAGCTTAACACCATTTCTGCCCAAAACCTTTGAGAGGCTGATAGATGTGTACATAAAGTCCAACGTGGATGAAAAGCTGCTCTCCACAACACAACATGCGTACACCAAAGGCAAGTCGTTAGACACCGCATTGCATAGGATGGTAATAGGCATAGAGAAAGCCCTGGAATATAAGGAATATGCTCTAGGAATCTTCTTAGACATTGCCGGGGCTTTCAATAATGTTTCTAAATGGGCGATTATGGATGGCCTTAATTACATTAAAGTACATCCAGCCTTAAAGATGGATCGGCTGCATTTGCAGGAAGATTGCATCACAATGGATATTGTACGAGGCCACGAAATCAGGACAGCGGAACGCCGCAGGGAGGGGTGCTATCACATCTGCTGTGAACGCTGGTCATCAACCAACTGCTCAGGCGATTTGATGCGGGACCTGTAAAACTTACGGCTTACGCGGATGACGTTGCAATTGTCATAAGTGGAAAGTGCCTTCCAACGATTAGCTCGCTGATGGATCGGGCGCTTCGGGATATTCATACCTGGGCATCAAATGTCGGGTTGAAAGTCAACGCAGATAGGACGGATATGGTCTTGTTTACAGATAGGTACAACGTCCCAAATTGGATCAGGGCCAAGTTGGGAGAGGTGACCCTACAGGAGAAACATTGCACAAAGTATCTAGGAATCATCCTAGACAGTAAGCTGTCATGGAAGCTCAATGTGGAGGAGAGGGTGAAGAAGGCTTCAACGGCACTTTATGCATGTAAAAGAATGCTGGGGTGTATGTGGGGATTACCGCCTCTCTTTCTCATTGGCTTTTTACAGCGATTGTAAGCCCTATCCTATACCATGGAGTTCTTGTTTGGTGGAAAGCTACACAAAAAGCAACCTACCTCAAAAAATTTGAGGAGGTATGCAGACTATCAATGCTTAGCATTACGGGAGCCCTGAAAACAATCCCGACAGCTGCACTGTATGCCATTCTGCACATTCAACCTGTAGACCTGGTAGCAAAGAACATAGCGTTAACAACTGCAACCAGGCTCGGTGCCTGGGGGCAGCTTGAGCGCTGACTATACGGCCATAGTAGTATAGCGGCATCAATCACAAGACGAACAGACTACCTGATTCCCTATCTGCGCTTCGAGGGCGATCTTAAGGCCACAGTAGAGGGGGACGGTTGGCGCAAGGGTGCTCAAATGGCGGACGAGGCGATACATGTGTACACAGATGATTCCAAAGTAGTGGAAGGAGTAGGGTATGCGGTATACTGTGCTGATCCGGAAATAAACAGATCCTACAGGCTGACGGATTACTAGTGGAAGGAGTAGGGTATGCGGTATACTGTGCTGATCCGGAAATAAACAGATCCTACAGGCTGACGGATTACTGTAGCGTTTTCCAAGCGGAAATAGTAGCCGTAACCAAAGCAGTAGAAACCCTGGAAGAAAATAGCCCAAGCAATCGTGTTAACTTTTATATTGATAGTCAAGCAGCATCTAAGGCAATAATCTCGCACAACACAGCGTCTAAATGCGTGTTAAAGTGTAAGCAGTCCCTGGAGAGAATCGGGACAGGGAGAAGCATAAATCTATATTGGGTCCCAGGACATATGGGAATAGATGGGAATGAAAAAGCGGATGAACTAGCTAAGAAGGGCGCATCCCTTGAAACTTGCTCTGTAGACGTCCCAATTAGACTGGGCGAAATTAAGCGAAGGTGAGAGGTGCACATGATCGACCAGGCAGGAAAGGCGTGGGTTCAAGTGCGGCGCTGTAAAGTGTCGGAAATTATGAGCAGGTCTTACAACCTTAGACTAACAAAGTTGCTTCTATCATTAAAAAGAGAGGACTGTAGACTCATGACGGGTATTCTGACTGGACACTGCCTTCTGGCGTCACATGCCTTTAAATTAGGCTTGGTCAGTGATAGCAAATGTAGGAAGTGCGGGCTGGAGAAAACGATCGAGCACGTTCTGTGCTCTTGCCCTGCGCTTGCCAGGCTAAGACTCCAGCTATTAGTAGTGATACAGCTGTCAGATCTAGAAGCAGCAAGTGGCTTAAATCCTAGGAAGCTTCTAGTATTTGCCAAGAGGACGGAGTTATTTTATAACATATGTCCTGGTTTTTGATAGGGTTTTTCAGTTTGGTCACTAAAACAAACTTCTGGTTACGGACATATTCAGTCTATGTGAGGTCCTCATGGACCGGCCAGTTCAACCTAACCTAACCTAGCTTTTTACGCAGTAAATTAAATTTCGGTTGCTCTCATACAATTTATATGTGATGAGAAATTTTTGACAGAAAACTGCCGCAGGGCGTTTTTATTAGGTTGGCATGCAAGACTTCAAAATATCTCTATGCTAAAGAGCTGTAACATGACATGGTATATGAACTCTTCCATATGTTTACCGACTCAGAGGTCTGGTTCACGGATGGATGACGGAGTAACGGGAGCTGGCGTCCATGGGGCGAACTTCAAGAAATCAATACCAATGGAACACTACCCAACTATTTTCAGGCAGAAATTCATGCAATATACATATCTTCGATGAGTATCCTCATTATAACTTCTAAGCTAGTGGATGAATGCATTTCATTTTATCTGAGAGTCAAAAACAAGGTTTTTTTACGATGGGTTACCGGGCATCAGCGACATAGAAATAATGACTACCTAGCCCAGCTGGGTGATTTAGCAGCTTTCAATGGTCTAAAGCCCACAAGTAAATGGGAAAAAAACAGTTCTGACAAAACTGGATTGAATACCCACGGCAAAGGCAGGCCGAATTGTTTATATTCCCCGCAACGAGAGTATCAGTCAAACTCATTAATCTAAGCAGGGAGGCATACGAACTCTTACTGGGTACTATACGGGACGCTGTAGTCTACTATATAACCTTACTTAGTTAAATTCATCCCATACACAAATGTCGTTTTTGTTAGTTGGAGGATGAAACGCTATAAGATACCCTGGCAATATTTACGCTAGGTTAGGTTAGGTTGAAGCGGCCGATCCATGAGGAGCTCACATAGACTGAATGAGTCCGTAGTGTTACCAGAATTTTGTTTTAACGACCAAACTGAGAAACCGTATCAAAAACTAATGCCTATGTTATAAAACAACTCCATCCTCTTGCCAAATACTAGAAGCTTCCTAGGACTTAAGCCACTTGTACCTATCTGTAAACAAGACCATATCCGTCCTATCTGCGTTGACTTTCAACCCGACATTTGATGCCCAGGTATGAATATCCCGAAGCGCCCGATCCATCAGCGAGCTAATCGTTGGAAGGCACTTTCCACTTATGACAATTGCAACGTCATCCGCGTAAGCCGTAAGTTTTACGGGTCCCACATAAAATCGCCTGAGCAGTTGGTTGATGACCAGCGTTCACAGCAGAAGTGATAGCACCCCTCCCTGCGGCGTTCCCCTGTCCTGATTTCGTGGCCTCGTACAATATCCATTGTGATGCAATCTTCCTGCAAATGCAGCCGATCCATCTGGTTAAGGCTGGATGTACTTTAATGTAATTAAGGCCATCCATAATCGCCCATTTAGAAACATTATTGAAAGCCCCGGCAATGTCTAAGAAGACTCCTAGAGCATATTCCTTATATTCCAGGGCTTTCTCTATGCCTATTACCATCCTATGCAATGCGGTGTCTAACGACTTGCCTTTGGTGTACGCATGTTGTGTTGTGGAGAGCAGCTTTTCATCCACGTTGGACTTTATGTACACATCTATCAGCCTCTCAAAGGTTTTGGGCAGAAATGGTGTTAAGCTAATGGGTCTATAGTCTTTGGGATACACGTGACCGATCTTCCCTGCCTTTGATAGGAAAGCTACACTTGTAGTTTTCAAGAGTGCAGTTGTAGTATGGCCGGGATATACCATCTGGGCCCGGCGATTTTAAACGTCTTCACTGCCCATTCGATCTTGGTATCGGTCACCAAGCCCGACACTACCCGCTCCGTGATAGAAGTGTGAGTACTGTCTGCTGGCTCTTCTAAACCATCTCCCGATGGGAAATGTGTATCGAGAAGCACCTCAAGGGTTTCCTCACTATTACGTGACCGTTCCCCGTTCTCTTTCTTTATTAGTCCCTGGACTATATTTTCCCTTGCTGAGACTTTTCTCAACCGTGCCATTTCGCTGGAGCACTCTATGTCCGTACAGAAATTTTTACGTGAGGTTCTCTTCGCCCTGCAAATTTCACGCTTGTACATCCTCAGTAGATCCCTGTACTCGTCTCGACACGCTACGCTTTCCGCGGTCTTTGCTAGCTTAAACATTTCTTTTACCTGTCTTCTTAGAAGACTCAGCACATTTCTCCACAATGGCGGCTTTGCTTTCCTCTGAGTCTTCTTAGAGGCCAAGCTTTCTTATACGCAGTCATAAGCGTCCTTGTTGGGAATTCATTAGACTCCTCCAGTTCTTCCACATTGGCAACCTCCTTGGGTTATCCCAGTTTCGTTTCTACCTGTTTCTGGAATTTATTCCAGTTTGATGACCTAGGGTTAGGGGTTAGGGGGTTAGGGGGTCAGATTATCCCCGCGGTAGGCATGTCTGTCGTAATAGGCGACTAAAATACCATATTCAAGGGGCTGTGTAGCGCAACCCTTCAGGTGACCAGCACAATATATAGCTTCTCCAAACCCAATTGTCAACCTCACCTATCCGCGGCGAATCCTGTTTCACTAACAGACGAGGCTCTGGCGACCCCAAGCTCTTCACGGAACTTGGGGGTGGGGAGGGAGGAGATGGCCTGAAGGTTTAATGTGGCCACATATATCGTTCCCGAGATGGTCGGGCTAGCACCTTAATGGTGCTGTGGTACCGGATCTGGATCCGGCAAAGGACCATTACATCGATAACACTCCCCAAAGCCTTCGGGGAGCAACCTTATCGCTACAACAACAACATGACCTAGGGTTTCTAAAGGTTCATCCCTGCTCTACCCTCTTTATGGGGATGCTGAAGCTGATATACGCATGGTCGGAGAAGGATGGTCTATCAAGAACCATCCAATCATACCTTGATATATCACGTTCGGAGCTCAGTGTAATATCTAAAACATTGCTGAATGTTGGACCAATTTATGTAGGGACATTTCCTCTGTTGGCTATCTGCAAAAGAGTCATTCGTCTCTCTCGTTCGTATCTGCTCCTCCCCACGCATTGTGGTGCGCATTTGCATCCGCGCCTATGACCGCCCTTTGCGCTCTTCGTCCTGTACTAGCCTCTTGCACTCCATCGGTGAAACCTCCGCAGCATGGGCCATGTAGAAAGATGCCAGGATAAGTGCCTGCTTATTCCTTTGCTCAACGGCCACCACTAAGAGGTCCTAAGTAGTGTAATTAGGCAGCATATATGAATGCTGCTGTTTCCTTACCATTACTACAGCTCGCACCCGTCCTTCCGTTTGCGCATAGTAAACGGCAAATCCGCGCGCGCTAAGTTCAGAAACCTTTCTTCCCGATGAGAGCCAAGGCTCCTGGATCAGCTCCACGCCAAACGAACCCTCCTCAAGGTTTATGAGTTCGCTCGACGCCACTTTACTGTGCTGGAGGTTTATCTGTAGGACTCGCAGCACCATTGGGCTGTTTGTCCTACTCCAGCACCTTCGTCATGACGTCATCGTCTTCCCCTTGCCATTTTTGTTTAGAGTATTCGAAGCCCCCTTCAGCCTCTTGTAACTGTTGTGCCGGGTATTCCCTTGTGCGACTCACAGCACCATCTGGCTGTTGGTCCTCTTCTAACACCTTCGTGGTCACGTCGGCTGCCTCCACCTGTCTTTTTTCCCTTAGGCTTTTGTGGTCCTTTTCGGACTTCGCCCACTTCCAGCGTGTTAGGATTTTTATCATCGGGACTTCTTTTTCTGAGTCGCATATAAATTTTGCCTGTACCAAAGGATATTTTTCCAAGCTGCGTGTACAATATATCCTCCGCCTGCTTGTTAATTTGGATGTAGAACTGACCTTCCTCCGTATGCCGAGATACAGTAAGTACCTTCCAATCCTGTGTCGGTATGTTCGGATTCTGATTCTGCAGAAGTCGCAGTGTATCCTCCGACTTTATCACGCATGGTATCCATACCTTAAGTTTTGGTACCGTGGGGATTTGCGCTTTATCCACCACCTCAAACCGTGCGTTCGTGCCTTGCCTTTGGAGGTTTGGAACCACTTCCTCCAGCCACCGCAAGCTCGCGATGTTGTCGCATGCTATCATCTTCACACCATTATACCATCCACCCGAATCAAAGGTTGGAAGGGGCTTACTTGGTTGTTCCCGCATCATATTAAGCATTAAGCTAATAAGCTCCCTTTCAACAGATCTCCACCTTTGCTAGTCATCTGCCCGAAAGGACTGCTACGATCAAACAGCGCCACAGTCAGTGACTGCTTTGCCACATCACTCATCTTCTCGGGAAAAGCCGGCGCCTTAGTGTTAACTCCATTTGGCACCTCCGAGAAAGCCGGAGTCTTAGCGTTATCTCCCTTTGGCTTATCTCCTACTTCCGTAGTTGGAACTTCCCCCTGACCCGCAGCTTTCGAGGTAGTTGCTACCTCGCTATTGGGGCCCATTTGTCTTACAGATTTGGGCATACTTGTCTTGTCTATGCGAATGCCGTGCCTCGCTGCTCTGGGACTGGGTTCTTTCTGCCTCTTGAAAGCAGGCTTGTCGCCTTTCGCCGAACGTTGCCTCTTGATTCTGCCATTCGACGCTTCTTCCTCCTCGTACCGGTTGCATAACCGAGGGTTTCTAGCAGCAAACCTTTTGAACTGCCTTCTACCTACTTCTACCGCCTCATGGGCCCATTCCAAGCGCTCGATCTCCACTTCTGTTGGGTCGGCCACTGCTCCCAGGCATTGGACAATTCTTAGTGCTGCACGGTACTGCGAGAGAGCTCTTTCACTTCCACTGCGCCGTACCCTTCTCCACTCTGCTACTCCGTTTTCATTTGTGTGCTTTTCCAGCATGGAGTTCATTGAGTCCGACGCATCGCTTAATGCGTATTTGTCGTCCTTGGCTTGCGACTAAGTACTTCTCTTATCATCCTCCTTATTACTATTTGGTAATGAGTCGCTCATCTTGGTCGTACGACCACCTGCCCGACAAGGCGGGCTCAGCGGTCCAGTATTATATACAGGGAAAGAACCGCCAGCCACAGCAGCGCCCCTTACTGTGGTAAGGCCATCAATACTTTCCGAGGTGGCCCGGTATCGGGAAGGTTCCGTTCGAATACAGCCGAATTTATCCCCCGGCTGCTAATCGTACAATAGGCACGGTCCGCATAACCCTGGATTAGGGGGTTGGCAGTTTTTGGTCACCGACATCCCGCCGCCCTCCTATGAGGCGAAACGGCGTTGATGCCACTCCTAAATAGCTCCGCCTCATAGTCGGGCGTTATGGAGATCGGCTAAGCCCTCGCACCAACGACAAGGTGCCTACCCTAGTGAGGGCGTAAAAAGCTAACTCGATTTCCAATTTTTGTCAAGCCAAAATTCTTCAAGAAAATCCGAAACCCATTGCAAAAAGAGCTAAAAGTATATGTATTTTTTCAATGTAAGTTTTAACACTTATTTCAAATCAAACTTAAACAAAGTTATAAATAAAATAATTTAAAAAATGTTTTTATGTTAAACGGTTTTATTGAAAACAATACTTACATTTAGAAATTTCTATTGATAGTAAAAGGAAGACCAACTGAACCTTAATTAGGTTACGCTACGCCTCATATTTTTAGAAATTTGACGCGTCCAACGCTTTTATTTAATTGTCTGATCAACGCCCTATATTGATGAGGAGTGTGATAACTAGTACCTAGGACCTACCCAATTATTTTCTAGATTTTAGTATTATTATTACTTAATGAAAGTAAGACAATTTGTTACAATCTAAGTCCTCAATACATAATCTTTCCAAAGACTTTACCCGACTGAGCGCCACGTATGCTTGTCCCTCCTCGAACTCCAAAGTATTTTGATGTCACATCTACCGGACTATATGTAATAATTGTTCCAAATATGAGCCAAATCGGACGATTTTTTGAAATATTTCGATCCATGCGCCACCTATTGGATTTTTTTCTTATTATTGTATTGTCATCGGGTTTTGAACTATATTCCAAGTTTCAAGCTTATAGCTTATCGGAAAGTTACTTAAATTTTAATTACAAAATTCGTTAACAACTCGCTACACAGAGTCAAGCTAAATAAAAACGTTTAAAAAGGTACAGAAAACTAACAAAAACAAATAAGGAATGCTAAGTTCGGGTGTAGCTGAACATTACATACTCAGCTGAGAGCTTTGGAGACCAAATAAGGGAAAATTACCATGTAGGAAAATGGACCTAGGGTAACCCTGGAATGTGTTTGTTTCTAGATATCGCCATAAAGGTGGACCAGGGTGACCCAGAACATCATCTGTCGGGTACCGTTAATTTAATTATATATGTAATACCACGAACAGTACTCCTGCCATGATTCCAAGGGTTTTTGATTTCGCCCTGCAGAACTTTTTCATTTTTGTCTACTTAATATGGTATGTGTCACACCCATTTTACAAACTTTTTCCAAAATTATATTGTGCGTCAAAAAACCATCCAATCACCATGTTTCATCCTTTTTTTCGTATTTGGTATAGAATTATGGCATTTCTTCATTTTTCCAAATTTTCGATATCGAAAAAGTGGGCGTGGTCACAGTCCGATTCAACCCATTTTTAATACCAAGATAAAGTGAGTTCAGATAAGTACGTAAACTAAGTTTGGTAAAGATATATTGATTTTTGCTCAAGTTATCGTGTTAAGGGCCGAGCGGAAGGACAGACGGTCGACTGTGTATAAAAACTGGGCGTGGCTTCAACCGATTTCGCCCATTTTCACAGAAAACAGTTATCGTCATAGAATCTATGCTCCTACGAAATTTCACAAGGATTGGTTTATTTCTTTCTTTTTTGACTTATGGCATTAAAAGTATTCTAGACAAATTAAATGAAAAA
Source organism: Eurosta solidaginis (assembly GCF_040869045.1). Taxonomy (NCBI): domain Eukaryota; kingdom Metazoa; phylum Arthropoda; class Insecta; order Diptera; family Tephritidae; genus Eurosta; species Eurosta solidaginis. The sequence continues at coordinate 246,684 of NW_027136955.1, forward strand.
GGGCGGAGCCACGCCCATTTTGAAAATTTCTTTTATTTTTGTATTTTGTTGCACCATATCATTACTGGAGTTGAATGTTGACAGAATTTACTTACATATTTACATACTGCAAAGATATTCAATTTTTTGTTAAAATTTGACTTAAATTTTTTTTTAAATGTGGGTGATCGTCATCCGATTTTGCAAATTTTTGTTTAGCACACATAGTAATAGGAGTAAACGTTCCTGTCAAATTTCATCATGATATCTTCAACGACTGCCGGTTCTATGTACCGGAGCGACTCGGGATTTTTCCCGACCAAGGACTGTTATTTCTGTGTGACCCCATTTAATTTGTTTCGTCCCTCCCACAAATTGTCATCCTCCCAGCAGCTCCTTGCAGCAGGACTGCTACATATTCTCTTACTACGGGAAGGTATCGAACCCAAGCCGGGTCCGTCTCCTGACCCCGGTCCTGAGAAATGGTTTTGCTGCATTTGCCAGAAAAGAATCTTTTTAGGACGGTCATACTCTGTTCAGTGTGTATCGTGCAAGGGATGGTTGCATCGGACATGTTGTTCTGGGCTTGATCCCAAAACCCGACGTCCACGTAACTTTTATAAATCTTTTGTGGCTCCTTGCTGCTCACGCCCAAGGGCGTCCCGTAGTCTACGCCTAAGCGCCCCCCCCCCCCACTACCTTCCAGCAGCCTCGCTGCTCAGCAAGCCACAACAAGTACCCGCTGCTGCTCGCGCCCCGCGGCGCCAACAACTCAAACAGCTGTAACCACTCATAACTACTACCTTCGTAGTAGAGCTGGTAGCAATGCTGAGCATCAGCCCCTGCCCCCGTCTTCTTCTCCCCCCTGTTTTCTGGCAGCAATCATGCAGGTCAGGGAAACAGACTCTTAATCCCTACCTCCGTTTGCACCGTCTGCCAGCACAGAATATAAAGGTTTGCGACATCCGCTCAATGCAGCTCCTGCCTTGGGTGGTGCCACTTTCCTAGATGTTCTGGTCTCCGCGACGGCAACCCCTCGACGGGTTTCATCGCGCCATGTTGCCAGGTCGCAAACCCAAATCATCCGGGTACCCCAATGCTTGCCCAAGGGCGCCCAGTCCCAAGGCCACACCAGCAATTGCGTCCTGGCCTTCCACAACCTAGGCGTAGTCACCCGTCACTTACACCTAGAGTGGCGGCGTCACCCCTCATGCACTTCAGAATTCTGCAGTTAAACTGTAATGGACTAACTGGGAAGATTACGGAGATAGTCGATTTGTAGCTATCGTTTATCACTCACAATTCACCTTGAGTTATTATAATTTATAATAAAATAAAAAATGAATTTAAAATTTTAAATAAACTGCGCGACGGCGGGCGGGAGAAAAAAAACGAATGCGATGCGGGCACGATTAATGCGTGTGGGCGATTCGGTAGTTTAATGACAACTGATTTGTGAGTGAGCGCGGTGGTGGTTGGCAAGCCACAGCTGAGCTGCACTGCCTGCGCTTGGCCGCACTGGCCGGGTGTTGCCAGACGGAGGGGGCGGACTTAGTCCGAAAATTGGATCATGTCTTCTACATGCTCCCCCCCCCCCCCCCCCCCCCCCCCCCCGCCCGACGAGTTGATGGGTTAAGGGCGGCGTAAACCCTGTCCAAGGCCGCCCGAGCCTCGGTTACTAGTTGCCTTAGCTTATCCAGAGGTAGGGTTGGCCCTGCTAGGCAGTTGGTAGCACGCACAGTTTGGCAATATTTCGGGTTTTAGTCCGTTTTGTGTTTTGAGTTCCACAACTCGAACATGGTTATCCGATCCAGGGTGTAAAGTGATTACCCGTCCCAAACGCCATTCGTTCGGGGGTAGTGTGACGGACTTATTCCTGCTGAGGTATGCCCAGTCCGTCCAGGGTTCCTATATTTGGTGGGAGAACCTATTCCTATGAAAATAAATAGACAAAGGAGTTCTGAAAAACGTTATAAAGTTTATTTAAAAAATTCAATGCCCTTAAGAGCTACTCCTATTCTTTGTCCCTGTCTAAATAAGAGTAGCTGAGGTAGAACCCCTCTGCTAGCTCTCCGTCAGTTGGAGTAGAAACCTCCTACTGAATATAAAATAATTCACGAAATGAAGTAGAAACCTTCAGGTCGTGTTGGTCAGTGGTAGAAGCCCACTGACTCGTATGCCTATCTCCTAGCTTCTCATCTTACAAGCTAATTTACCGCCCTTATATACGATTTTGTACGCCGGTGGACAGTTATTTCCTAAAAACAATTCATTGTAATAATTCCTCAGTTATAAAATTATATAGGACTGCACACAGGCAGTCAGTAATTTTACAATAACAATTATAAAAGTTGGAAATGCAAAAATCGAATTCTCGTTTAACGCTACTTTCGCTGTATTCTATTGGTACATACATACGCTTACATGCTAACATGCGTTTTCCCTCTTTCCATTATCATACAAATGGTGGTACATCGGTATATATACATATATGCATATTTTCGATCATGTATGGCGATCCGCTATCCCGGCATTTCATATCCCAATTTTAGGGAGCCCTAATATACATAGCGAACAATGTGCCAAATCTCGTACGTACGCTTGTTGTATGCCTGCCGTATTTTCCAGTCTTTGCTTTACCTATCGAATTCGATCATTTGTGTTTATGCGTATGTTCGCTGTCACTTGGTTTTGATGGTGCGTTGGCCTCGTTTGATGCTTTCGGCTTCTGCTTAGCGCGTGCGTTGGTGTGTCGTATGCTTGTACGTAAGTATGTAGAGAAAAGTCCCAATTAGTAGCGGCGCTTAGTTTGGCGACTTTTACTGCTGATCTTTGTTTATCCAAATTATTATGTATGTTGTATTTGTGGCTGAGTGCATTGGATGCGCAAAGGGTTGGTTGACCGGCATAATTTTATGTTTTGTGCGTTTCCCTTTTCCTTCCAAATGTTTTAGTGTATGTTAGGGTGACCTATATTTGAACCTTATGTGGGCGAAAAATGTAAATAATGTGCTTGCGTGCAAAAGTGCGCAAGTCTGGTTTATCCTTCAATTTAGTAAATAATAATTCAATATGCAACCGCATGTATGTGTTTTGACGTGTAATTCATAAATATATAATTCATGTTATAAAAATGTACAAATGTTAAATTCGGAGTTAAGTTCAATCATTGTATAACATGTAAAAAAATGAGAAAATAGATATATGTTGTGAGAGTACAAACCCTCGGTTTTGGGGTCCTCACACTCCCCCCTCACCTACCGCAGCGAAGCTTACGGTCACCGTGCCGGTGCGTGTGATCCGTACTCGGAAGTAGTGTTCGCTCACACTGCGTTCGTCGTCGCCGTCGTCATGGTTGTCGTTGCTGCTGTTGATGCTACCACTGGCCTCGCTGGCCATCAGGCTCAATATGTCGCTGTTGTTGTCGTTGAGGCTGTCGTTGACCTCGCTGGCCATACGGTTTAATATTTCACTGTCGTCGTTGTGTTCGTTGCTGGCGTTTCGCTGCCCTTCCCGTCGGTGGTGTGTTTGATGCCAGCCTATATGTAAATGAAAAACTGGTGGATTTTCCTTAGGGTGCTCTCACCGTTTTCGGTGGATTTTTTTTTTTTTTTTTTTGTGTAAAAACGTGGTATGTAATGGGCCTAGTTAAGGAGTACATTTATGTGATTATGTAATTGTGGTTAGAGTTTACCGGGCTTTAGTGGTTGATTCGAAGTCCGGGTACTTCTTGAAATGAAATTTCTTCGTGTATGATTTGATACTGTTGCGGTTGGGCGTGTACGTTACTACCGATTTGATTCGAGTTGCAGTAGAATCTCACGTAATAGTCCGTTATTCCGGAGTTGTCTCTGGGTGTGTGTTCAATTAGGGCTGCTATAGCAAACTGTCTTCCTAGGTGTAATCTTGCTCCAGGTATCCGTCCTCTGGCGATCTGTACTTGGGTTCCTCGAGCGACCTGTACCTGATTTCCTGGAAATGTTCGTACCTGATTCTCCGTATTGTTTTGCACTTGAGCGTCTCTGTATATTATCAGTTGTTGGTTTGTACTTTGGTTCTCTCCTCGTTGCCTCCCGGTCTCTTCTCTGGCTCGTGTGAGCGTACCACAGATGGCTACCTCGCTGTTCTCCTCTGTTGTTGTACCTCGGGGATATTGTTTGTTGTTCGATTGGACGATGTTGACGGGATTTGATCTTCACTAGCGTTCTTCTTATTACCCTGTTCATTCCTTTGGTTTATGGATTCATTGTTGGCGGGGTCGGTTGCGTGGTATGCTTTCAGCTCACTTAATTGGGCTGCCCTCCTCCTTCCTCTGAAAACTTTGTCTAGCTCTACGATCACTGGTGATACAAAGTTCGTTATCCGATGGTGTCCACTGTACCTGGGCGCTAGTTTGGCTGCAAAGTTATCCACCGCTTTTGACAGCTGATGCTCCTTTACCAGCACTAGGTCGCCTATAGCCGGTCGCCATTGCCTTCTTCATAAATTATAATGCTTTGCTGGCTCTGCTGATGCTCGCTCTTGCTTCCGTCGTACCATCTCGAATATCTCCTTCATCTTCATTGATTTCTCGGCTGGATTAGCTACTCTCTCACCTGTACCGAATGTATGCTCGTCGTAAAGGCTATTGGGAATCCTTGGTTCTCTGCCTTGTACTACATATGCTGGACTGTACCCTGTCGAATCGCATACGCTTGTGTTTAATGCGAGTGTTATCTCTGGTATCAGTTCGTCCCATGTTCTCTGCTCATTCCCTGAAAACTGTGCTATCATCCTCTTGATGTTGCGGTTCGCTCTTTCTGTCGGGTTCTCCTGCGGTGTGTATGGTGCTGTCAGCTGGTGTTTTACGCCAAGCTCCTCCAAATACTTCTTAAAACGTTTGCTCACGAACTGCGCTCCGTTGTCTGTGATTAATACCTTTGGAATGCCAAATCGTGCCAAAATTCTCTTTCTAAATCCTCGTACTACGCTTTCTGTTGTTGCCTTTCTAATTGCCATTATCTCCACCCATTTTGAAAATCTGTCAACGAAAACTAATGCCATTGTATTACCATGTTTTGAACGTGGCATTGGACCAATAAAGTCTGCACACACTGTTGCACACGGTTCTTCTGGAATTTTAGTTAACATCTTACCCGCGGCCTGTTGTTGACTAGGTTTGTATACCTGACATCCATGACATTGTTGTACGTACTTCCTTACATCTCTGAACATTCCGGGCCAGTAATATCGTGTCGTCGCTCGTGCAATAGATTTTTGAACGCCCATGTGTCCTGCGCTTGGTGTGTCATGAATTTCCGCCAGCACTCTGCGTCTCTGTGGGGTCGGTACACATAGCTTCCACGGTACTGCGTCTTCACCATCAACTTGACTCTCTATTCTCCTGTAGAGCTTTCCGTCCTCGATCACATAGTCTGGGAATTTCTCCGGAGCCTTTCTTACCTCTGTAATCTTCGCTTTTAGCCACTTGCACTCGTCTTTGCCTTGCTCTACTGTCAACGTAGTTAGTTGCTCGTCCATCGGCTGTCTCGAAAGTGCATCTGCCACCACGCATAGCTTTCCTTTCCGGTACTGTACGTCGAATGAGTATTGTTGTAGTTCTAGTGCCCATCTAGCAATCCGTCCCGTCGGACTGTCTATTGCGTTTAACCATTTTAGAGCTAGGTGGTCTGTGATTACCGTGAACGTGTATCCCTCTAGGTAGGGTCTCATCTTCCTTATCGCCCACACTATTGCCAAACATTCTTTCTCTGTCGGGGAATAATTTGTTTCTGCCTTGTTAAGTCGGCGACTCGCATAAGCAACCACTCGTTCTTCGCTGTCTGATCCTTGGGTGAGCACTGCTCCGAGGCCAAAATCGCTTGCATCCGTCTGTAGGCAAAACTTCTTCGAAAGATCTGGGCAAGCTAGTACAGGTACTTGGGTGAGTGCGGCTTTTAAAGCTTCGAATGCCGACTGCTGCTCTTGCGACCACTTCCACTTCTTTCCTTTCTTTAGCATTGACGTCAACGGGTGTGAAACTTGTGAAAAGTCTGAGACGAATCTCCTGTACCACGATACCACTCCTATGAATCTCCGTAGTTCGCGTAAATTGTTTGGCGGTGTCAACTCTTTGATGGCTGCTATCTTGTCCGGGTCCGTGTGAATGCCTTCCTCGCTAACGACATGACCTAGATACTTTAAACTTTTCTTAAAAAACTCACATTTTTCCGGGTTTATCTTAAGGTTTGCTCTTCGCAGCCGTTGAAATACTTCCGCCAGGTGTCTTATGTGTTCTTCCAATGTTTTGCTCGTAATGATGATGTCATCTAGATATGCGAATGCGTAAGGTTCCAACTCTGATCCTATAACGTGATCGAGTGCTCTCTGGAAAGTTGCTGGGGCTGAGTGCAGACCGAACGGCATTACTTTCCATTGATATAGCCCACGTCCGGGTACAGTGAATGCGGTGTATTGTTTGCTGTTTTCTTCCATGGGGATTTGCCAATATCCGTTTTTTTAAATCGAGGCTGCTGATAAACCGAGCACTTCTCAATCTATCCAGGATGTGTTGGATACGGGGTAACGGGTATGCGTCTGCTACTGACCTTGCGTTTAGTTGGCGGTAATCTACGCATAATCTCCACTTACCATTTTTCTTCCTTGCGAAAACTATTGGTGCGCTGTGCGGACTTCTAGAAGGTTCGGTGCAACCTTTCTCGATAAGCTCATCGATTTCCTTATTAATAATCTCTTGCATCTTGGGATTCTTCGGGTAATACCTTTGTTTTATGGGACGATCGTCTCTCATCACTATCTTGTGCGTGGCCACGTTGGATACACCTGACATCTCCTGGAACATCTGTAATTCTTTGTTGAGAAATTTACTCACCGACTCGTCTGTGTTTGCAACTTTTAGGCTGTTATCTTTGTGACTACTTCCATTTCTACTTTCGACCATTGTTGAACAAGTGACCGCATCGTCTTCCTGATTGTCTGTGTTCAAGGTTAGCGTTTGTTCTCCGCATCTCATCTCCATGTTCACCTTCGCTAGGTAATCCGTTCCAAGCACCACTTCGTCGACTAGTCCTGGTAGGATTAGCATTTCATTTTGCCGCACTTGGTTACTCATTCCCACTTCTACATCTACCGCTTCTATGATCGTCTTCGGTTTGCCATCTCCCAGTATCACTCGTGTTTCTATCGCTTTGAATATACCTGTCTTCAGCCTTCTTGCCAATGTTCCACTCACAAAGCTTCACGTCGCCCCTGTGTCGATTGCTGCTACTACCTCTTCGCCATTCACCGTAATATTCGCCAAGATCCGGCCCTTTGTATGTCTTAACTTGTTTAGTTTTCCCGAGGTTGCGTTTGGGGAGACCCCACTCCTCGGTGCCAATGAGGTCTCGGGCCGTTTCCCTGCGTTCGTCTACAACAATTTCGTGTGAGTGTGCCTACTTTTCCGCATGTCCAGCAGAATTCGATGCGAGCGCTACGGCAACCGTATGCGACATGGCCGCCTCCTCCGCATCGTCTGCACGCCGTGTTTGTATCGATGTATCTTGGTGCCGGGTCTGATTTCTGGGATGGTTGTTTCTCTGTCTGCTGTTCCCGCTCCTCCGCCTGTATATATTGGTAACGTTCTTCTGGGCGCCTTGGTACAAATGGTCTTGCCGTTGGTCGCATCGCATCTCTGTCAGGGGTAATATTTTCATAATCTTCTACCAAACTTACCAATTCTTCCAGGCTGCTGATCTCGCCTCTTTTAACATACAGCTGTATTTCTCTGCGGGAGTTCCTGTATATGCGGTTTAGCTTTTTGTCTTCGGTGTAGGCGGCATGTCGCATCAGCCCTTGTAGTGCTAGCACATAATCCTTGAACTTCTCTCTTGGTCTTTGCATGCGTGTTCGTATCTCGTCGTCCAACTGTTCAAAATATCTGGAGCTGAGGAAAAATTTTAGGAAGTCTTTCTTGAATGAGTCCCACTCTTTCCAACTCCGGTTGTTATTTCGGTACCAAACCAACGCTTTGTCTTTGAGTAACTCCGGCAATGCTCTTGGTATCGAGTTGACGTTTATTTCGTATCCTTCTGCCAGTTCTTGCACGCGTTCTATGAACCCTAGAGGATCCTTGCCCCCGTCGTATTTCAAGCCCCATTTTCTTACCCGATCCATAGTGGTTGCGTATGTGCCTGGTTGTTGCATCGTATATCGTTGTTTTGACTTGATTTCCGTATGTCGCTGTTACCTTCCTTTGAACATCCTTTATGTAAAGCCTTGTTGATTTCCTTGATCTTCCTTAAGTCTGCTTAGGTGCCATATGTGTTTTTATTTATAAGCCTGCTCGGGCGCCATATGTGACGGACTTATTCCTGCTGAGGTATGCCCAGTCCGTCCAGGGTTCCTATATTTGGTGGGAGAAACTATTCCGATGAAAATAAATAGACAAAGGAGTTCTGAAAAACGTTATAAAGTTTATTTAAAAAATTCAATGCCCTTAAGAGCTACTCCTATTCTTTGTCCCTGTCTAAATAAGAGTAGCTGAGGTAGAACCCCTCTGCTAGCTCTCCGTCAGTTGGAGTAGAAACCTCCTACTGAATATAAAATAATTCACGAAATGAAGTAGAAACCTTCAGGTCGTGTTGGTCAGTGGTAGAAGCCCACTGACTCGTATGCCTATCTCCTAGCTTCTCATCTTACAAGCTAATTTGCCGCCCTTATATACGATTTTGTACGCCGGTGGACAGTTATTTCCTAAAAACAATTCATTGTAATAATTCCTCAGTTATAAAATTATGTAGGACTGCACACAGGCAGTCAGTAATTTTACAATAACAATTATAAAAGTTGGAAATGCAAAATCGAATTCTAGTTTAACGCTACTTTCGCTGTATTCTATTGGTACATACATACGCTTACATGCTAACATGCGTTTTCCCTCTTTCCATTATCATACAAATGGTGGTACATCGGTATATATACATATATGCATATTTTCGATCATGTATGGCGATCCGCTATCCCGGCATTTCATATCCCAATTTTAGGGAGCCCTAATATACATAGCGAACAATGTGCCAAATCTCGTACGTACGCTTGTTGTATGCCTGCCGTATTTTCCAGTCTTTGCTTTACCTATCGAATTCGATCATTTGTGTTTATGCGTATGTTCGCTGTCACTTGGTTTTGATGGTGCGTTGGCCTCGTTTGATGCTTTCGGCTTCTGCTTAGCGCGTGCGTTGGTGTGTCGTATGCTTGTACGTAAGTATGTAGAGAAAAGTCCCAATTAGTAGCGGCGCTTAGTTTGGCGACTTTTACTGCTGATCTTTGTTTATCCAAATTATTATGTATGTTGTATTTGTGGCTGAGTGCATTGGATGCGCAAAGGGTTGGTTGACCGGCATAATTTTATGTTTTGTGCGTTTCCTTTTTCCTTCCAAATGTTTTAGTGTATGTTAGGGTGACCTATATTTGAACCTTATGTGGGCGAAAAATGTAAATATTGTGCTTGCGTGCAAAAGTGCGCAAGTCTGGTTTATCCTTCAATTTAGTAAATAATAATTCAATATGCAACCGCATGTATGTGTTTTGACGTGTAATTCATAAATATATAATTCATGTTATAAAAATGTACAAATGCTAAATTCGGAGTTAAGTTCAATCATTGTATAACATGTAAAAAAATGAGAAAATAGATATATGTTGTGAGAGTACAAAACCCTCGGTTTTGGGGTCCTCACAGTAGTAAATCATCCTTTACCACGACTAAATCTCCAACTTGAATATTGCGTTGAGGGCATTTCCATTTGTACCGCTTATGCAGCTCCTTGAGGTACTCGTTCTTCCATCGTGTGCTGAACTGGTGGTGAAGCACTTTCAGTTTCTGCCATTTGTTGACCAAGGTGAGATGCTCTGCAGTTGGCTCCGGTAACGACAAGAGCGGCGCGCCACGTAGGAAATGCCCTGGGATCCATTGGAGCTTCGGACCTAGGGGAGAGCGGTCGGGAGTTGAGGACCTCCTCTATGCGTACTAAGAGGGTAGTAAGCTCTTCGAGGGAGAACTTCTGGTTTCCTGTTACTTTCGTAAAGTGTATCTTGAAACTTTTCACGGCCGCTTCCCATAGCCCACCCATGTGTGGAGCGTATGGTGGGATGAATTTCCATGAGAATCCGTGAGTTGCACACTTTTCGGCGACGTCTGTAGCGACTTCCTTGAGGAATGTGGTGAATTCTCTTTGTAATCCGCGTTTTGCGCCGACGAACGTCTTTCCGTTGTCAGAATATATCTGGTGGGGTAGGCCACGGCGGCCAGTAAATCGGGAAAAGGCTGCGTTGAAGGCATTCGTGGTGAGATCAGACACACTTCTAAATGAACAGCCTTTGTGGAAAAACAGACGAAGACACAAACGTATGCTTTGACATACGAAGTTCGGCGAAGGGGAGAAGTTTTTACCATAAATGGTTTAGCAAAGTCGACTCCCGTTGTATGAAAGGGTAGGGAATACGTTGACCTCTCGGGTGGCAAGGCTGCCATTATCTGCGTTTTCATCTGCTGTTTATAGATGGTGCAGGTTTTGCAGTGGAAGACGAGCTTTTTGACCTTTTGCTTCAAACGTGGAATGTAGTACTGTTGCTGTACCATTCGGATCATCAGCTGTTTGTCGGCGTGCAGCAGGTGCGAATGGAGGAAGTCTAACAGAAGAGAACAAAATCGAGAGTTTTCGGGTATGATAATTGGGTGCCGCTCATTAAAGCTATATGTGGCATATGCTAATCTTCCAGAAACTCGCACGATTCCTGAGTCATCTAGCATGGGGTTTAATCAGAAGGGTGTTCTTTTGGGGTAAGGGTCCTGACGTTTGAAGCAGCTCTATCGTGTCTCCGTAATGATTCCGTTGTGTTTGAATGATGATTTTGATTTTGGCATCATTCGCTTCCGCGTGGGTGAGGTTAAGCGTGGCTGGAACTTTCAGTTTCCTTGCTTTCTTGATAAACCGCAACATATAGGTCACGACTCTAAGCGCTTGAGAAAACGACGAAAACCGGTCGAGTATGTCTATATTTTCTTCCTGCAGGGTGTGGAATACGTCCACATGTCGTTGTTCGGGGGGAGTTGGGTGATGAGAAATATCCTTTGGCCACGAAGTTGATGGGTTGATAAGCCAATTAGGTCCTTCCCACCATAATGGACATTGGACTAAATCCTGAGGCTTGCAGCCTCGAGTGCCCAAATCCGCTGGGTTTTCCTTACTGGAAACGTGCCTCCAAGTGGCGTTGTCGACGTTCTTAAGAATTTCAGAGGTTCTGTTGGCGACATACGTTTTCCAGGTATGGGGTGGTTTTTCTAACCAGGCCAGTACGATGGCAGAATCGCACCAGAGAATGAGTTCGTGTTGGGGTAGATTCAGCTCACTTCGCAGCTGTTTCACTAACTTGGAGAGTAAAACTGCTCCACAGAGTTCCAATCGTGGAAGACGCACGGTTTGGAGGGGTGCTACTTTGCTTTTAGCAGCTAGCAAATGGGATGAAAACTTATTTTCATGGGTTTGTACTCGGAAATATATACAGGCACAAAATGCTTTTTCTGAAGCATCTGAGAATCCATGCAGCTGGATTAGTTTATCGGGGGAATACTGTACCCACCTGGGGATTTTAATGTCTCTGATATGAGGTAAATTTTCATAAATTGAGGTCCATTTTTGGAGAGCTCCGGGCTTCACGTCTTCGTCCCAATCCGTTCCTTCCATCCAGAGTTGTTGCAGCAACATTTTGGCAAGAATCATTATTGGTGAAAGCCATCCTGCGGGGTCAAATAGTTTTGCAACTGCTGATAAAATTTGCCTTTTTGTAGTCGTGTTTTCTGCTGATGGTGGATCATACGTGTAGGTGAAGGTGTCGGTTAGCGCGTTCCACTGAATTCCAAGGGTTTTTGTGGAACTCGAATCATGGAATTTAAGGAAGTCGACGTCTAGCAAATCAGGGTCGGGAACGGGTTTTAAAATTTCAGGGTGCCGATTTTAAGGCTTCGATAACTTGAGTCATAGAGTTCAAAGTGGTCTGTATATTATGACCGCCTGACAAAATATCGTCAACATATGTTTCGTTTAATAAAATGTTTTTAGCGAGCGGATATTCGTCTTGCCAATCGTGGGCGAGTTGGTGTAGGTTTCAAATCGCCAAATATGGCGCGCAATTTACACCAAAGGTAATTGTTTTCAGTCGAAAATCTTGTATCGGCAGAGTTGGGTGTTTTCGAAAAACGATTCGATGAAAATCTTTATCTTCTTCTTGGATGAGTATTTGGCGATACATTTTCTCAATATCGCCGTTGAAAACAAACTTATAAAGTCGCCATTTAAGTATGATGAGCATTAAGTCATTTTGTAGAATGGGGCCTGTATGAAGCACGTCGTTCAACGAGTTGCCAGAATGCGACATTTTTGATGCGTTGAAGACGACTCGCACCTTTGTGGTTTTGCTGTCGGGTTTTATGACAGCATGATGGGGTAGACAAAATGATAAATATTTACCATCTCTAATTATATCTTGTTGGGAGGCGGGTTCCATATGATCCATGGTTAAATATTCATTAAGGACTTCAAAATATTTGTCTCTTAATTCGGGTTTTCTTTCGAGCGTGCGTTCGATGCTGATGTACTGCTGTTGTGCTGCGGGTCGTGAATGACCGAGTGCCAGATTGGCTGGAAATTCCGATTTGAAGGGTAGTTTTACTCTGTAGCGTCCATCTTCCTCACGAATTGTGGTTGTCCGGTAGAGTGCTTCGCAGTATTCAACATCTGCTGATCGTTGTTGGGTTTGGTGAACTTCTTCCTGTTCCCAAAATTGTCTCAAAAGCTGATTGATGGGGTCATCGGTGCATTCCGTGACATGAGTGCTGAAGGTTGATACCTTTTCAGCTATAGGGCCGCTTAATATCCATCCGAATATTTTGTTTTGGGCAAGTAATGTTCCACTCACATTTCGTAGGAGCCCTTCGGTGAGGATTTGCGGGGTGATATCGCTGCCGATTACCACATCGATTTTCGATGGTATCGAATACTGTGGATCGGCTAACGGTAAATGGGACAGTTCTTCGAGATCGATGCTTGAAACTCTGACTGTGGGCAAGAACTTAGTTAGATTCGGCAAAATTATTGCTTGTGCGTCTATCATTTGGGTTAAGTCTGCTGAACAGAATGTTATCTGGCAGACTTTATTGGCATTTTTCACAACCGTTCCACCCATTCCAGATATCTGGTGGAGAGACTCTTTTGTGGGTAGACCAAGAACCATTTGTATACGGGATGATACAAAGGTTTTTTGTGAACCTTGGTCTATTAGGGCACGAATTTTATGAAATTCGCCGGCAAAGTAGACTGATACTATTGCTGTGGGTAGTAGGGTGGTTCCATGATTACTCGAGAAGAGTGAAGAAACCGGGTTTTTGTCTTGAGACTGTAGGGAGGAGGTGGCTCTTGCGGCGGTTTTCGATGTTGAGGCTCGCTCATCGTCCGTTCTCCTAGGGGTGCCGGCTTGGGCATTTTGAGCTCTGGGGATTTGTTGTCATTATTGGGGTTTGGGCTGCAAATGCAGTAGCGAATGATGACGCTTTTGGCAATAAACGCACGTGAAACTTCTTTTACATTCGTTCTTGGGGTGTGACGTTGATAAACAGTTTTCGCAGTAACTATTTTCTCTCACAAATTTGATTCGGTCTGATACCGATAAATTCCTCAACCTGACGCAAGATTTGACTGCGTGGTATTGGTTGCATAATCTACACGAAGCCGTTTTATTGAACTCGGTGTGATATGCACGGGTTTTATTATTTTTGGGTTGGGTCGAGTTTTGATTCACCGTTCGTGGCGTAAAACTCGAAAATTGGGGTTTCGCCTTGCCTGGTCTATAGGTACTTAGTCTTTCTACTACCTCGTATCTACTGGTGAGGAATTTATTCATGTCCTCCCATAGGGGCAGCTCCTTCCGCGAGCTGAGGGATTGTTCCCATAGTGAAAGACTTTCAGTGGGCAGCTTTGATGAGCACAGATAAACGAGGATCGGGTCCCAGTCCGTTGTCGGGATTCCTTGGGTGTTTAAAGTTGACATGCAATTGTTGATTGTTGTCTGCATCTTCTGTATTTGTTCTCCGCATTCTGCGAATATTGTGGGTAGGTTGAACAGCGTCTTCAGTTGGTTGTCGACGAGTATCCTTTTGTTCTCGTACCTAGATCTGAGCGCTTCCCAGGCAAGCTCGAAATTATTATCGCTCAGTGGGTATTGTTTTACAATAAGCCCTGCTTGTCCTTTTGTTTTCAGGCGTAGGTGATATAATTTTTGAGCGGGTGATAATTTAGGGTGGTTTTTATAGACTGCCGTGAACATATCTCTAAAGGATGGCCAGTCTTCGTATCCACCATGAAATACTTCGGTGTCGCATGGTGGTACTTTTAAATAAAAACCGTTTGCGTCTGAATTGTTTATTGGGTGGGCGGGTATTTGTTGTTGGTTGGTGCTATTAAAAAGCTGTAAGGCTTCTAAAATTCCTGATTTGCATGTTTGGTAAGTTTCCAAGCATTTAGCGAATTTTTGCTCAACCGAGCCGCTAACATCTGTGTAATTATCTGAGAAACTTACTTCTCGATGGGACTCTAGCACCTTTGCCCATATTTTATCAAGGTCTTCTAATTTGACTTTAAGCATACACTCTGATAAATCGGTAGCTTGGGAGGGTGACCATCTTGAGCAGTAAACCTCTACTTGGTTACCGTCATATATGAATTTCTGCAGGCATTTATCTGCAGGGGTCAATTTTTGGGTTTCGTCCGACGATTTCGGCATTATAAATTAGTTTGGTTTTTTACGAAATGGGAGCTTTTATTAAGCTGTGAAAATCGAAAAAAATTTTGTCAAAAGTGCAAAAAAAATTTTTTTGAAAACAGCCTAATGTACGCTTGGTTTTTAATACGGGCTTGTCTCAGCGCTTCTGAGTACAAGTAATGTGAGTATATAATAATATAAATATTATAATATTTGTGTTCACTGGGATTTTATTTTTTAATTTTTGAGACCGGCCTAATGTGTACCGGCGTTTTGTTATATGTACTTGTCTCAGCGCGTCTGAGCACAAGTAATATGGGTATATAGTACGTATGTATGTATATATATAAGTGGGTGAAATATATTTGCCGACAAACTGTGGTGTACCAACAACCTTTTGTTTGCCGTGCCAATGCACTTGATCTGTATTGACAAAGTAAATGTATGCAAAATATGTAACCGATGATCTTCTTTGTTGATTCCTTCTATTATGTTGTTACGTATGCTCATGAAATTACTTTGTTGAGGGTGGGTTTTTGGCTTATGCAAAAAGATATACAAATGCGTGTGGGTATTATGGGTGCATATAATTGTAGGTTTGTATGCAAAATTAATATTGGATGCACCGGTAAAATAAACTTTTGGAAAAGTGACAAAAATTTGGCAAAGTTTGTTGCTATGGGTTTTTTATAAAATATATATTATGTAATATATGTATATAAGGGTAAACTGGGCAGCGGTGCTTTTCACGCTGGAGAAATATGTAGCTCGGGTAATATTACCGAGCTAAGTGGGTATATACATATATTACATATATACGTATATATTTTTATAATTATGTAGATATTTAGCGCAACGAACTTATTGGGTATATAGAACCGGGCAGTGGATTTTCCGTTGGTACGGGAATGCAAATTTACTTGTTGAAAAATTTATATGGGTTTTTTGATGGGACTGTACCTGTTGGTAACAGTGAGTAAGCCAATGAAATATTTTGCCGTTTAGGCTTTTTGATTTGGGTTATATACCCAGGGTCCGGATCTTTAGATCGGAGGGGTATATAAATTTTGGGATTTTAGATTTGGGGTCCGTACGTTAGACGGAGGGAATATATATGGGAATATATTGGGTCACGAGAGTACTTACTCAGACATTTTTATGTGAACTGTGTGTGACTTTTTGGTTTTGTGTTATCCTTTAACTTTGGTTGTAATGTGCTCCTCGTTGATATACTGTGTTGTAATGTTGTACCTCCTTTATGTTGTATGTCTTTTGTGTAATGGTGTAATTGTAATATATGTCTTTCTTTCTTAATTAAGTTTTAACAAAAAAATTTTTTCCAAAATGTATTTTTTCTTTTTCCAAAACCTTTTTTCTTCTGTATATTTTAATGAAATTTTTGTTGCACTAAGCACTTTTATATTTTTTCTTTTGTTTTGCGGGCAAAAATATTTGAAAAATTCCCACTTTCTTTTTTCGTTATTTTCCAAAAAAAAACTCTTTTTTCCAAATAATTATATTTTTCTTTTCCTTAAAAATTTTTTTGTTGTTTTTTTTTTACCAAACTTTTTTCCAGCACTTTATTCTTTAGTTTTTCTCCGTTGTTTTCACCAAATTTTGGGTTTTGTTTTAAATAAAATTAAAATTTTATCAATTTACCCTTTTTTTGCTCGTATTTCAGATTTTGTTAACTTTTATGTTGTATTTGTATGTAAAATTTTTCCTTTATGTTTTATTAAATTTTTTGATCTCTCAAATTTATTTTTTTTTTTCACACACCTTAATGCATGTTAATTGTATGTGCACTATTGTTCAATTTTTTTCTCAAATAAAATTTTGTTAAGCACTTTTATAGTTTTGTGGCCTTACCGAACCGCGTTTTTATGTAAAAATTGTTTTTGTTTTACTTGTTTTTATTATATTTGTGTTTTTTTTCTCACTTTTTGCTTTTTTCTTCTTTTGCCGCTGGTTTACCTTTTTAGCACCAAAGGACCATGTTTAAAATAATTCTACTGCACTACACTTTAGGTATGCTATATATATTTGTAGCTATCGTTTATCACTCACAATTCACATTCACCTTGAGTTATTATAATTTATAATAAAATAAAAAATGAATTTAAAATTTTAAATAAACTGCGCGACGGCGGGCGGAAGAAAAAAAACGAATGCGATGCGGGCACGATTAATGCGTGTGGGCGATTCGGTAGTTTAATGACAACTGATTTGTGAGTGAGCGCGGTGGTGGTTGGCAAGCCACAGCTGAGCTGCACTGCCTGCGCTTGGCCGCACTGGCCGGGTGTTGCCAGACGGAGGGGGCGGACTTAGTCCAAAAATTGGATCATGTCTTCAACACTGCGATTCAAGAGACTCTGCATTGCAGACCTGCTCTGGTTATAATGTCCACAGGAAAGACCGCGAGAGCGGAAATGGAGGCGGCCTCGCGTTTATTATACACCACTCTGTGCAATATTATATATTTGATCCTGGCATCGACGTCATAGAACGTCAAGGCCTATTTGTTCGGTCAGGCGATGCAAATCTAGAAATCATCAACATCTACATCCCTCCTGTCACCTGTTGCCCCAGTGGATACCGCCCTAATCTCGAGGCCTTACTCACTGGCAACAATCGCATTATCTTAGGCGATTTCAATGCCCATCACGACCTATGGCATTCAAACTTGCGGGCGGACAGTAGGGATGAGATGTTGGCGGATCAAATAGAAGAAACGACGTTCTGCACAATAAACGGAGACGCCCCCACACGTATGGTAGGAAGCTGTCATAGCTCGCCAGATATCTCAATCGTGAGCGCAGAACTCGTAAACTGCGTCAACTGGCAGCCGATGGTAACATTGGCATCCGACCAACTGCCCATACTTATTTCGTTCGAGCGTACCGCCGACTTCATAGTCACCGAAAAACGCACTTTCATAAACTTCAAAAAAGGAAAGTGGGAAGAATATAAATCTGCAACAGACAGCAGCTTTGCTGCCCTCCCTATCCCGACTGATGCCCGCCAAGGGGAGGGTGCCTTCCGTAAGGTCATTGAATCCGCCTCGGCACATTTCATTCCCGCCGGGAGAATTCCCGAAATCCGGCCCCACTTCCCGGCGGAGGCCGCGAGCTTAGCGAGGGAACGCGACCTTATACAGCTTGATCCAGGCGACCCCAAATAAGGGATATAAACCAGTAAGATTGCTTGTGGACGAACACAAGCGGGCGAAATGGGAAGAGCACCTAAGAGGTTGTAACCTCTCTACCGGTGTAGGTTAACTTTGGTCCACCGTAAAGTCCCTATCGAATCCGACTAAGCACAAAGACAAAGTTTCCATCGCCTTTGGCGATAAGGTGCTGTCGGATGCGAAAAAATGCGTGAGCGCTTTCTGCCGACAATATATAATGCATCCTACGGTTGAAAAAGATAGACGAAGAGCCAATAGACACGCACATAAACACAAATTCAGCGCGTCACCAGTCACCATCACCGCTAGAGAGGTTGAGGACGCCATTGGTCGCGCTAAAACATCCAAAGCAGTGGGCCCAGACGGCATAGCCATGCCGATGCTTAAAAACCTAGGGAAAGAGGGTTTCAAATATTCAGCGCATGTCTTCAACCTGTCTCTTTCCACCTTTGTCATACCCGAGAAATGGAAAATGGCCAAGGTGGTCCCGCTACTAAAGCCTGGGAAACCAGCTAACATAGGTGAGTCATATCGTCCGATATCTCTCCTATCGCCAGTGGCAAAGACGCCTGAAGCCATCTTGCTCCCTTATTTCCAAGCACATTTGCAGCTAGCCCCTCATCAGCATGGCTTCAGAAAACACCATAGCACTACCTCCGCGCTAAATGTCATTGGCACCCAGATAAATTGCGGTTTGAATCAATACCCCCACCATAGAACAGTACTCGTAGCGCTAGACCTATCAAAAGCCTTTGATACGGTCAACCATGGCTCGTTACTGCAAGACCTGGAAGGGTCTACCCTTCCCCCATGTCTTAAAAGGTGGACCGCAAATTATCTGGATGATCGGTAGGCATCGGTGCAATTCAGAAACGAAACATCAAAACCAAGGAGAATTAAACAGGGGGTGCCACAGGGTGGTGTCCTATCCCCACTTTTGTTTAATTTCTACATATCTAAGCTACCTTCACCACCGGAAGGAGTCACAATCGTTTCCTACGCCGATGACTGCACAATAATGGCCACAGGCCCAGGCCCAGAGATCGATGAGCTATGCAATAAAATAAACGGCTATCTCCCTGATCTCTCCAGTTTTTTCGCCTCGCGAAACCTGGCATTGTCACCGACTAAATCTTCCGCGACCTTATTTATAACATGGACGCCCCAAATGTCGACCACATTGAACATCCACGTCGATGGCACTACGCTACCGACTGTCCTACACCCCAAAATCTTGGGTGTGACGTTTGATCAGGATCTACATTTTGGTGCGCACGCAACCGCAATTGTTCCGAGAATTCAGAGCCGTAATAAAATCCTCAAATCCCTTGCTAGCAGTACCTGGGGAAAAGATAAAGAAACGCTCATGACCACATACAAAGCAATTAGCCAGCCGATTACGTGCTACGCGTCACCCATATGGTCGCCAAGCCTAAAAACCACCCACTGGAAGAAACTACAGGCCTGCCAAAATACTGCTCTCAGAATCGCCACGGGCTGTCTTCTTATGTCCCCAGAACACCATCTGCATAATGAGGCGAGAATACTCCCCACCAGGGAGAGAAATGAGATGCTTACCAAACAGTTTCTGTTGAATACCCAGAAACCTGGGCATCCCAACAGACATCTGATTGACGAACCAGCACTGCCTAGGGGCCCAAGGAGTCATCTCCGTAAGCATTTTGAGGAAATACGGCACCTGAGAACCCAGCCGAATGAAGCGAAAAAACACAAGCAGGTCCTTGGTGAACTCCATAGACAGGCGTCGGACCTTTATGTCGGGAATTGCCCGGTGAATCCAGTACTTGAAGAAAAATATCCAGAACTCGCGGAAGAGGAACGCATACTCCCCATGGAAACGCGTGTCACTCTTGCTCAACTTCGTTCTGGATACTGTAACAGGTTAAACTCTTACCTATCCAGAATCAACCCCGACATACAAAATGTATGCCCCGCTTGCAATGTGTCCCCACACGACACCAACCATCTCTTTAATTGTAATGTGGAACCAACGCCTCTAACACCCCTTTCCTTATGG
The DNA here is from genome assembly GCF_040869045.1 of Eurosta solidaginis. Lineage (NCBI taxonomy): Eukaryota > Metazoa > Arthropoda > Insecta > Diptera > Tephritidae > Eurosta > Eurosta solidaginis. Next base: position 266,684 of record NW_027136955.1, read on the forward strand.
TCCACCCCTGTTGAAACGGCAAGTTTCCTTGGACTCCCGTTAGAGGATTTTGATGACAATTTGTGATCGGTCGCGGCTATTAGGTGGGGCGAGCATTGCTACAACAACAACAACAACTGCCAGATAACAGCTTGCAAAACTTTTAAATTACCTTCTTTTAAAAGTGGGCGGTGCCACGCCCATTGACTAAAATTTTACTAATTTTTTATTCTGCGCCTTAAGGTTAACCCACCTACCAAGTTTCATCGCTTTATCCGTCTTGGGTAATGAATTATCGCACTTTTTGGTTTTTCGAAATTTTCGCTTTCGAAAAAGTGGGCGTGGTTAGAGTCCGATTTCGTTTATTTTAAATGGTGATCTGAGATGAGTGCCAAGGAACTTACATACCAAATTTCATTAAGATACCTCAAAATTTACTCAAGTTATCGTGTTTACGGACGGACGGACATGGCTAAATGAATTTCTTTTTTCGCCAAGATCATTTTGATATATAGAAGACTATATCTATATCGATTAGTAAGAAGTATTTTCCACAGTAGGGTAGAGGGGGGAGGCTTCTACAGGTTAAGAGAAAATGATTTTTTTAAGAAACTAGAATGAGAAATAGATAACTCCTTTCATAATTACTGATGCCATGTATGTTTATGACACTTTGGATTTGTAGTTAATATTCCACATGTTTTTTTTTTAAGTTATAATCAAATAACCAGAAACAAAAAATATGACGAAACCTCCCTTTCTCAGGGAGGCTTCGTCAGTCATCTGGGTGTCTTCGACATTGGGTGGGAGGTTTCGACATTTATCAAATAGAGAAATTTAACCAGTAAAATAAAAAAAGGATGTTGGAAAAAACTCTAAATACGATTTTAATTCATATTTGATTTTATTTATTTCAATACAGTAACAAATTTTTCGAACAAAAACATAAAAAATGTAAGCATAAAATAAAGTATAACTGTACTCTTAACGAACATCTAAATTTGAAAAATTAAAGTTAAAAATAAACTTGCTTTGCGTGCGGGCAATATGCGTATTATATCCTTCTTTGAAACCAAGTGTCTGTCTTCTACAATCGGAGGAATTTCGCGACGCACGTTGAATTTTCAACTTCCACGACTACACCAGTGTAAAAGAAATGTCTTTTGTCAGTTAACATAAAAACAAAACAAAAACGAATCGTCTAGCCAAGTCATACGTCAATTCATGATGGAGATTTGAACATTTCTTGAAGTAAACCGTTAATTCTTTTTCTTGGGCAGCTGTAAGTACTTGATTGGAAGAAAACTTCGACTGAAAATCTTTAACAGTTCCAAGATTTGTTTGCTATTTTGAAATTCGAAATATTAGTGTTGTCCGCTTCAAGTTATATTTCCGAGCAGCGCTTGATGGTGTTTCTTTTTTTTTCTCCTCGAAGGCTTTTTTCATTTTGTCTTCGTTGATGATCTTTTCAGGGAACTTTCTTTTGTAGATATTGATGGCTGTAATATATTACTTGCTAAGTAAAAAAACTAATTGTCGAAGCCTCCCAAAACATATTGTCGAACCCTCCCCCGTGCACTTATTTCAGATTTTTCGCTCCAAAAAATATATTTTAGTGTTATTGAAAAAGTCTTTAAAAGCAATAAATCTTAATTTTATTGCAATATTAATGGGTAGAAAACTCATGTTGTATATGCTATATTGTACACTTTACACGCGAATACTTACCAGCAATTTTTACATCAACACTTTTCAAAAATAAAAAATCTCGTCTGCATACTATCGCCGTTGAAAAAGCACTGAATAACTTTCATGACAGCGTCACACTCAATTTGGTTACTGTTTATTGGTGGAATAAGAACAATGGCAGTAATAACGGCGGCCAAATTTGAAAAAGTCGAAGCCTCCCTCATGTCGAAGCCTCCCCCTTCTACCCTACTATAATCACGGCACGGCTATAGGTTCGACAAAAACACGACTTTCCAAAATGTTGGCCGATGAAAATTAATTAAAATTTGTTCCAATTTTCTTATTAAATTTTTGATGTCCTACGGGTGTACGAATCACCATTGAAATACACGTGTGCGATATTCAAGTTTATGTTGGGACAATATATGTTTGAAGAGCCTTAGACTTCAAAATCTATGATTTCGTCCTCAGAGGATGAATTATTATTTGTGCTACACTCATAAATATTTTTTGTGTTCATTAATTATACTCAGCTGAGCAGAGCTTACAGAGTATATTAATTGTGTTCGCATAACGGTACCCCGTAACGGCATAAACTAATCGAGATAGTTATAGACTTCTATATATCAAAATGATCTGGGCGAAAAAAGAAATTAATTTAGCCGTTTCCGTCCGCCCGTATGTCCGTGAACACGATAACTTAAGTAAATTTTGAGGTATCTTAATGAAAGTTGGTATGTAATTTCATCTCGGACTATAACCAGTTTTTCGATATCGAAAATTTCGAAAAACCGTAAAAGTGCGATAATTAATTACCAAAGACGGATAAAGCGATGAAACTTTGTACGTGGGTTAACCTTATGACTCAGAATAGAAAATTAGTAAAATTTTGGGCAATGGGCGCGGCACCGCCCACTTTTAAACGAAGGTAATTTAAAAGTTTTGCAAGTTGTAATTTGGCATTTCGATCCATGCGCCACCTATCGGAGTTTGTATTTCTTATTATTGCATATTCATCGGGTTCTGAACTATATTCCAAGTTTCAAGCTTGTAGCTCATCGGAAAGTTACTTAAATTCCAAGTACAAAATTCGTTCACAACGGCCGTCCAGCCGGCCTGTCAAGTCAAGCTAAATAAAACGGCTTCAAAAGGGCTAGATCTGGCTCCAAAAGCACCAAAATGGCAACACTGGCCCCAGCGGGTTATGGGGCTTAGAATATAGCCGCGGCAGGTATGCCTGTCCATAAGAGGCGAGTAAAACACCAAATTGATTCAAGGGGTTGTGTAACGCAACCCTTTCAAGGGATTGACAGCGCAATATATAGCATAACTGTATTATTATATTGTAACGAATTTTGGGAAATTCCGTTTATTTGCAACCTTCTACTAACGTTCGAATCACTAAACTGTTGAATAAATAACTCCACTATTCAATAATGCAAAATGGTCTTCATTAAAGTACTTCAAAATAACACCTTCTACTTCTCAACAGATAGCATGCTTAAATCAAACTGATTCGTCGTGCCTCAGCTGCTGCTTTTATACTCTTTGGTTTCCTCGTTGACAAATTTCTAGGCGTTTCTATTTCTAGAATTTGCTACTTGTTTACCAGCTATAACTCACATGCACGTTATAGCTTCTCATATACGCGTGTATATGTGAGTAATACTTCCACAGATGATTACCTACTTTTGGGAGTATCTCAGATATATGCATGTGTTTGTGCTCTCCGCTGCTTGAATGGACATATGTATAGACATAATGATTGACTTGTTGATGTGCATACAAGTCACTGCTTAGTATTGGCATAGAGATGATAGTATTCCTTAGCGTTGCTAATATTCGTCACACTGCCCTCCACCTAGATCTGATCGTCCCGATCAGACAAATCTCTCGATCTAAACGCTGCCAGCCTTTCCAAATGAACCACTTTCATTTTGGTTCGTGGTTTGCCAATGGTTTGTATGCGGTACACTACATCGTTGATCCGTTTTACAACTTTATATGGGCCTTCCCTTTTACACTTCAATTTCGGGGACAAACCTTTTTTTCGTTGTGGGTTGTATAACAGCACCAAATCTCCTGCCTGAAAACCTTCCGAATTAATTGCTTTATCGTATCTGGCTTTCATCTTGTCACTGATAATCTTTGTTCGTTGCCTTTCTCTCAGCTCTTCTTCCAAAACACCAGTGGATTTCTTGACATTTCTCTCCGCATCGGTATCTATCCCAAACTTCAAATCAGCTGGCAGTCGAAGATCATTGCCAAAAATTACATTTGCGGGAGTTTGGCCCGTTGTCTCATGTACTGCCGATCGGTAAGCCATAAAGAATAATGATATGTTGGTATCCCACTCCTTATGGTACTTGTCTACTACTTTCCTTAAATGCTCCTCCAATGTTCTATTGAAACATTCCACCATACCATCGCACTAAGGATGCAATGCAGTTGTCCGTTTTTCGAATGCCCAACTTCTTGCACATTTCTTGGAACACAGCTGATTCAAAATGCCTGCCTTGGTCAGAATGTAACTCCATTGGTACACCATACCTTGCAACCCCATCGTTTGTAACCACTTCTGCTACTGTTTCCACTTCTTGGTTTGGGATTGGGTATACCTCTGGCCATTTATTGAAATAATCCATAAAGACCAGCACGTATTTTTTTCCGCGGTTGCTATTAGGAAATGGACCTGCAACATCCATAGCGATCCTTTCAAATGGCGCACCTGAGTTATATTGCTTCATCTGGCCATGACTTCGGGTTTTGCGCCCTTTCGCTCTGCTGCAAACCTAGCAGTTCGCAATCCACTTAGTGACCGACTGACGGCAACCAACCCAATAGAATCTCTGTTTAGTCTTCTCGAGCGTCTTCGTGATTCCAAGATAACCTCCGCTTGTACCATTATGCAGCTCGCTGAGCACGTCAGGAATCCTCTTTCTGGGAACAACTATCAGTTTCTTCTTGCATTGACCATCCTCACTCGCCCGTACTCGATACAAGCAACCGAATATCAATTCTAAACTGTTCCAATGTGCCCAATATGACTTCGCAATGAGACTCTCTGCTGACATCTCTCTATTTGGTATTTCGTTTCGTTCGAGCCCTTGCATAACTTGTGACAGATCTGTATCCTCTAGCTGACACTTCCTTAGTTGTCCCTTTTCCCATTCATCTGTACATGTTGTAGTCAATATCCGGACATCTATAATGTCTTCTTTAGCCTCGCTCTTTGAACAGTGCTTGCATTCCAAACTACATGGTCTTCGTGACATAGCATCAGCATTTCCATGGGTACTATCTTTTCGATGCTCAATGGAAAAGTCATAGCTTTGTAGTCGCTCGATCCACCGTGCCAATTGTCCTTCTGGATTACGGCACTGCAAGAGCCATTTCAACGCTGCATGATCTGTTCTGACGCGGAATCGCTGGCCGTAGAGGTACTTGTGAAAATGTTTAATGCACTCTACCAATGCCAACAGCTCTCTCCGTGTAACGGAATAGTTCCTCTGGTTTTCCAATTGAACGGCTGTAATATGCAACTACCTTCTCCTGTCCTTCGACCAGTTGCGATAAAACGCTTTTTAGCAAAAGGTGGACAAACGAAAATTTTTCCTGGAGAAACGTGGACAAACGATGGACAAACGAATGAGATATGGTTTTTTAAATACTCGCAAATGGAGGTGCCAACTTCACACGATTTTATTTTTTTTTTTCAAATAACTTTTTAACAGAAGGTGGACAAAAGAAAATTTTTCCTGAACAAACGAACGAGATATGGTTTTTTAAATACTCGCCCAAGTAGGTGCCAACTTCACAGAGCTAGCGCCAGCTATTCTCTGGAAAACTTCCTCCAAGTTTTAAAGATGTTCATCAAAGTTCTTGCCCAATACGATGATGTCGTCCAGGTATACCAAGCATGTTTTCCAATGTAGTCCTTTCAATACCTGATGCATGAGTCTCTCAAAAGTAGCTGGTGCATTACAAAGTCCAAAAGGCATAACTGTAAATTGCCAAAGACCATCTCCGACGCTGAAGGCTGTTTTTTCTTTGTCTTCGTCCTTCACCTACACTTGCCAGTAGCCACTTTTCAAGTCCAGTGTGGAAAACCATTTCGTAGCAGAGCGCGAGTCCGGAGTGTCGTCAATTCTCGGTAATGGGTAGCTATCCTTTTTCGTGACGTCGTTCAACTTGCGGTAGTCCACGCAAAACCTCATTTTCCCATCCTTCTTCTTCACAAGTACCACCGGCGAGCTCCATGGACTAGCTGATGGTTCGATGACGCCGCTGTCGCTCATTTCTTGTACGATTTGACTCACAACTTCCCGCTTCGCCAGTGGAACACTACGAGGAGCTTGACGTATCGGCCTCGCGTCACCAGTGTTAAATTGATGTTTAACACCATTGGTGCGGCGTGGTTTAGAACCATCCTGGTCAAATATGTTTGCGTACTTTAGGAGCAGTTGCTTTGCCTTACTCTGATAATCTTGATCTAGCCCCTCCGTCCATGCCGTGATGTCATTTGGAATATTAGTCTTGCTAGTTGAAACGTGTTGCGCGAGCTGTTCACAGTTAATAACTACTTCAGCCTCTTGGCATCTTCCCAATATATATAGCTCCTTTTGTCAGTTTGAGTGGTGACTTGAGCTAATTGAGTACTCTTACCGGAATACGTCCATCCTGTTTTGTCATAGCCAGGGTTTTTCCTACAAGTACGTTCGGTGTTGATCTGTTTGCTGCCTCGACAACCCACAATTTGTTTGTCCCACAATCTCCATCAACCTTTGCCCAGATGACTGCTTCTAATTTTGCTGGTATTTGCTGACATTCTTCCACCAGCACTCGTTTACTGCTGTAGCCTTTCTCGTAGCCGAAATTAAGTGGCACATCCATGTTCTTATATCGCACCGTCTTGCTTTGCATGTCGATCTTGATGCCTTGGTCGATTAAGAAGTCCACTCCAATCATGATTTCGTCAACAATCTCTGCCACTATAAAATTGTGTAGTACCATGACGTTCCTCTCGTGGGTGTCCTCTCCCGTGGCTGTACGTAATCTTGCTCCAAGCAATGGTCTTCTTCTTGTTAACTAAATCTGATCGAATGATGGAATGAGATGCACCCGTATCTACAGTCAGTAAACGTCGTTTCCATCCACATGTCCTCCGACAGTAAGATTGTTTGACCTTCTTCCAATTTGCGAGATAGAGATTATGGGGCATTCAGTTGAGGGAGCCAGCTGACGCCCCTTGCGGCTGACTTGCTTTAGTTTAACGATTGAGTGGACTTGGAGATTTGCTCATCTCCCTCAGCTCTGCGTTTACGGCCACCCACATTGTTGGAACTGTTAGGGTTGATACTGAAATAACGTGCAATGTGCCCTGGCTTTCCACACTTAAAGCATTTGACGGCACCATCGTTTTTCTGCTGCGTTCCTTTTAATGCTTCCAAAATTGTGTCTACCCAGTCTGGCTTTCCACTTCAACGCGATGCGCTTTATATGGGGGCTTACTCAAAAGTGACGCTGTTTCCGGAGTCAGTACATAGGATACCGTTTCGCAAATGTTAGCTTTGGGTTTGCGTATGTACCTCGCTTCGTTTCCACGTCCCGTATGCCATTTATAAAACTGAATTTTTACCCTCTCGGTGTATTCCACGAGTGCGTCGGCATTTGCTAGATGGGCCAGCCTTTCGATATCCGATGCGAACTCCTGCAAAGTCTCATTCGATTTTTGGTAACGGTTTTGCAACTCAATTTGGTATATCTGTTTCCTGTTCGCTTCCCTATCGCCTCTCTAGAGCGCTCATCAATGTTTCATAGTTGTTCCGTTCGTACTCTGGAATCGTCTGCAAGATTTCAGCTGCAGGCCCTTTCACTGCCACGAACAGTGTAGCAACTTTATCTTCAGAATTCTCAAACTGAAGCTTAAACACCTGGAAAGGAACAGAACCGTCAAAGGATGTTGTTTTTACCTTTGGATTACTCGCTGAAACTGCTGGGCGATTTAGTTGCAACTCCTGTATACGACCTCTCAATGTTTCAATCTCGGCATCGATTTTGTCCTCGAGTTGTGAAATTTTTGTATCCTGCGCCTCCAACTTCAAGGAAATACGTCCTTCTTGCTCTTCCAGTTGCGCAGAGATCTGTGATGATATCTGTGCTGAAATTTGCGTCGACATTTCGGATATTTGTATTACTTGTGCTTCAATCTTTGATGTTATGTGTGTCTCCTGCGATTCCAGTTGGGATGCCATATATGTCTTCTTTTCGGCCAGTTGAGTTGTTATCTTTGTCGTTTGTTCTTCCAGTTGAGATGACATATCGGTTGATATTTGTGACGACATTTGCATCAACACTGCTAGTATCGCGTTAGTGTCAACACTTGCCAATGGATTCGGAGTCTATTATCTTCTCCTCCATTTTAGTCGCTGGCTCTTCCAGATCAGGATAAAAGACATACTCGTCCACATTAATTCCTTCCAACTCCAATACCTCCTAGCCGTGCTTGAAGTTCGATCTTATTGCAGGTTGTATTCAATCCTCGGTTCTCCAACTCTTTTTCCAGTTGCTGGATCCTTAATTCACTTAACTTTGCCATGTCCAAGTTGTATTCTGGAATTTATTCAACAATTCCTCTTCTGACACCAACTAACGTTCGAATCACTAAACTGTTGAATAAATAACTCCACTATTCAATAATGCACAATGGCCTTTATTAAAGTACTTCACAACAACACTTCTATTTCTCAACAGATAGCGTGCTTAAATGAAACTTATTCGTCGTGCCTCAGCTGCTGCTTTTATACTCTTTGGTTTCCTCGTTGACATATTTCTAGGCGTTTCTATTTCTAGAATTTGCTTCTTGTTTACCAGCTATAACTCACCAGCTATAACTCAGATGCACGTTATAGCTTCCCATATGCGCGTGTATATGTGATTGATACTTCCACAGATGATTGCCTACTTTTGGGAGTATCTCAGATATATGCATGTGTTTGTGCTCTCCGCTGATTGTATGGACATATGTATAGACATAATGATTGACTTGTTGATGTGCATACACGTCACTGTTTAGTATTGGCTTAGAGATGACAGTATCCCTTAGCGTTGCTAATATTCGTCACAATATTATATTCTAAGCCCCTAACCTGCTGGGGGGAAAAATACAACCCACTATACCACGGTGATTAAGCACTCCCCTCTTATAAACATGGCAACACCGGCAGGTAGATACTACTCTGAAATCAACCTACTATAATAAGAAACGAAAACTAAAACATAAAAAATATTAGTATTCATTGATTTTCTTAGTTAAAACATATTTTAGTGTGAAAGTCTAAATTTTCAATTCATAAAATTTTCCGTAGAATTTAAATATTTATTTTTGAGTCTTGAAAATTTATGTAAATGGAAGGCGAGCCGACAGAGTGCTTATTTTTTGCTGTTGCGAAAAGCACATGCAATGTTAGAGCTAAAAAGAGAGGTGGCAAATGCCATCGTCGTCCTGGGCCATTAATGCGAAATCCTTATTTAAATTTCTTACGCGAATTTCGTAAGCACAATTGTGGTCTGAGCGTTGTTGAGGTAGTACGAAGAGGTGCTAAAGAATGGAATGCATTACCGAAAGAAAAAAAACTCCGTTACATAGAAGAGGTTCGCCCTGCCCTGTTTTTGGTTATTAAAATGCTGCTTTAAAATTTTTTAATTTAAACAAGAAAATATTGCATTTTTTCCTTTTTTTCAATTTCAGGCATTTTATGCGCCCAAAATACGTAAATGTTGTTGCTCTATGCCAGTCGAAGCATGCGGCCATAAAAATAAAAAAAGTATCAATTTGTCCAAGCAAAAAAAGGCGTTCGAGATCTAGTAGCTGCTCCTCAACCAAAAGAAGTTTAAGAAAGAAATCATCAGGATGCTTTGGCAAGAGAAAAAGCAAGAGACGCACCAAAAAAATGAAAAAGCATAAATGTGGTCAACGTAAAAAGTTAAGAAAGCGCAGACCAAGATCTCAGTGCAAGCGTAGAGCAAGAAAATTGAGAAAAATAAAGAAAAAGCGTAGTCAGTGTAGCTTTTTCTAATTTAGTATTAATAGTTAGAAAAAAAGGGATGATTTGTATAAATTTTTGCTAAACGCCTTTTATATGAAAATTCTTTGTAACTTTTTTTTTAGTATGCTATTATTGTAACTGAGTAAAAATATATGTACTTATTTTACGAGAGCTTGTTTTTTAGCCTAAATGATTGATAAATGCATTTTTATGTCCAGCATTTTTCCTGTCGCAATAATGAAGCAGTCATGTTTTTTTTGTAGCAGTGCTTCGCCCCATCAAATAAGTGCGATCACTCACAATTGTCATAAATATCCTGGAGTCCTAGAAAACTTTATATTTTCACTAGGTTGGGCCAAAGAGATAAGGCTTGGTTCCAAATTCCAATTGAAACGATGGTTGGTGTCATCTGGGGAAAAATTTCGAACCTACTATTTAGAATTGTATGAATTTTTAAGAGTATAGATTTTTGTAGCCGAATCAATTTTGATCTAATAAAGTACAAGTTCGCACTGATTTTTAACAATTTTTTCCGAAGGGTGTTTCAGATTTTATTATATACCAGCGTACCCGGCATACATTCTCTTGCTCGAAAATCTTCAGCCTATATCCAATTTTTTTGCATTTTTTTTCTCATTCTTGTCCACCCCTTCTATTCCTTGTCTACTCCCATTTCCAATTCCACTCCATTTCACATTCCGACTCCCACTTCCCACTTCCCAACGCAACTCCCATCTTAAGCACGATGTCCATATCGCAAGCAATGAAAAATTGCATACAAAAAACAGCTCAAGAAAAATTTCGTTTGTGAAGAAAAACTCATAACGTTAGTGTGAAAATGTGCTAAATCACTTTTTACGAATTTTACAGGAGACGAAAAAAAATAATTTTTGAAATAACCTTTTTTTCAAAACTGTGAATGAGGATACCTTAGTTGCATTATGAATTCATACAAGTGGCGAATGTTTGATAAAAACGTTCACATTAGTAAACAGCCTCCATCAACTGTTCCATCGCTGTTCGATTACTTAAATTATTTGCTCAATAGTGTTTTTCAAAAATTTTTGTAGACGATTGGCTTATTACATCTAATCTAATCTAATATCTAATCTAATCTAATATCTAATATATATTATAAATAGCAAAGTTTGGATGTTTGGATGTTTGTCCAGACATTTGTAGGATCTACTAGCTATATTTTTTTGAAAAAAGGAGGTCCCCGCCCCCTAGGAACAGTTATAATTTAATTGTATTTTTTCGTCTGTAACTGAATCACGTCAGAACGGCTACACATATTTTAATGAAATTTGGGACACAGACAATAGTCTACTAGCGAAATTTTTTTCGGACATGGAAGGGGGGTTGGGGTCCCACGACCCCTTCGAACAATTACTTTTAAATAATTTTTATACATTACAACTTTACGTATACGGGCCTTCACCAATATTACAGACTCAATGGATCAAATAAGTCGAGGGCTTACAAACTGAGCAGTGACACCTTCCGCCCCCTCTCCCCCTTCTCACCACTCTGGTGTAAAATGTATAAATAGTTACAAATCAATATAAATGTTCTCCTAAATCAATAATTTTTGGTAGCTGACTCACACAGATCGAGATCTAAACAATTTTGGAAAAACGATCGGTGGTGCACTCCGTCTCCTCCCACCATGCGCCCTCCATCAATTATTTTTATTAGCACGCTTTTGTTAGCTTTACCTGCATGTTTCTTTGTAACTTTTTATTCGCTCCAACGGACCTGCTGCCTTATTAACATGGTTTTATAATTAGCTTCACCTTATTCGTACTCCCGTTAGGTCATATCGAGAACCTTCCGGGATCATTTGTAGATGCTTTTCGGGATCCCGCCGGGGTCATTTCGGGACTTTCGGGATTATTTCGGGATCAATTTGGGACCCTTCCGGGATCATTTCTGTACAGTTTTCGGGATCCGTCCGGGATCCCGTCGTGGTTATTTTGGAACATTTTCGGGACTATTCCGGGATCATTTCGGGACGGGATAATTTTTGTACCCTTCCGGCATCATTTCTGGATGGGTTTCGGGATCCGTCCGGCATCCCGTCGGGGTATTTTCGGGATCATTTGCGTAGCTTGGAGATAAATTCTTCATGGTTTTCGGAATCATTACGGGACTTTTTCAATGTCATTTTGGGTCCCTTCCTGCATCATTTCTGGATGGTTTTCGGGATCCGTCCGGGATCCCGTCGGGGTCATTTCGGGATCATTTGGGGTACATCCGGCATCATTTCTAGATGGTTGTCGGGATCCGTCCGGGATCCCATCGGGGTCATTTCGCGACTTTATCTCGACTAATACGGGATCATTTTGGAACCATTTCGGCATCATTTCTGGATGGTTTTCGGGATCCGTCCGGGATCCTGTCAGAGTCATTTCGGGAGGGGCTCATTTGAAGACCTCTCCGGCATCATTTCTGGACAGTTTTCGGGATCCGTCCGAGATCCCGACGGGGTCACTTCGGGACTATTTCGGGATCATTTGGGGTAACTACCGGCATCATTTCTGGATGGTTTTCGGTATCCGTCGGGGATCCCGTCGGGGTCATTTCTGGACTTTTTCGGGATCATGTGGGGTATTTTCCGGCATAATTTCTGGATGGTTTTCGGGATCGGTCAGGAATCCGGTCGGGATCATTTCGCTACTTTTTCGTTACGAATACGGGATTATTTGGGGAGGCTTTCGGCATCATTTCTGGATGGTTTTCGGAATCCGTACGGGATCCCGTCAGTCATTTCGGTACTTTTTCGGGATCATTTAAGGATAATTTTCAGGATTCGTCCAGGATCCCGTCAGGGTAATTTCTGGACTTTTCCGAGACTATTTCGGGATCATTTTGGGACCCTTCCAAGATCATTTCTGAATGGATTTCGGGATCTGTTCGGGATCCCGTCAGGGTCATTTAGGGATCCGTTGGAGATCCCGTCAGGGTCATATCGGGAATTCTTCGGGATTATTTCGGGATCATTTATGGATGGTTTTCGGGATCCGTCCGGGATCCCGTCGGGGTCATTTCGGGACTTTTTCAGGACTAATACGAGATCATTTGGAGACCCTTCCGGCATCATTTATGGATGGATTTCGGGATCCGTACGGGAACCCATCAGGGTAATTTCGGGACTATTTCGGGATCATTTGGGGACCCTTTAGGGGTAATTTCGTTACTTTTTCTGTATTATTTCGGGATAATTTGGGAACCCTACCGGCATTATTTCCTGATAGTTTGCCGGATCCATCAGTCATTTCGGGACCATTTTGGGATCATTTGTGGACCCTCCCGAGATCATTTCTGGATCCGTTGTTGTTATTGTTGTTGTTGTTGTTGGTGTTGGTATTGGTGTTGTTGTTGTTGTAGCGATAAGGTTACTCGCCGAAGGCTTTGGGGGTGATGTGCTGGCCCTTTGCCGGATACAGATCCGGTACGCTCCGGTAACACAGCACCATTAAGGTGCTGGCCCGACCATCTCGGGAACGATTTATATGGCCACATTAAACCTTCTGGCCATCACTCCCTCCCCACCCCTAAGTTCCATGAGGAGCTTGGGGTCGCACAAAGACTCGTACGTTAGTGCGGGATTTCATCGTGGTCATTTTTGGACTATTTCGGGCCCTTCAGGAATCATTTCTGTATGGTTCTCGCGATCCGTCGTGGATCCCCTCGGGGTCATTTCGGAACTTTCTATACTATGTCGAAATAATTTAGGGACCCTTCCTGGATGGTTTTTGAGATCCGTCCGGGAGGGAGCCCGGCAGGGTAATTTCGGAACTTCTTCGGGATCATTTAGGTACCCTTCAGGGATCATTTCTGTGTGGTTCTCTGGATAAGTCTAGAATCGTGTCGTCATTTCGGGTTTTTTGGGGACTATTCCGGGAACTTTTGTAGACCCTTCCGGGGCATTTCTGGATGGTTTTCGGGATCCATCCGCGATAGCGTCGGGGTCATTTTGTAGCTTTTTCTCGATAATTGTGGGATCATTTGGGGATCCTATCAGGTTGTCAGCTCATTTAGTTCTTTTTTTTACTCAATTACAAATATAAAATGCATTAGACAAAAAACAAATTTTAAACAAATAACTTGGTAAGCAGGCTAACGTGAATAGCCCACATATTTCATTTTCTCCTTGCGGACGGGGCCGCGGGTAAAGGCTAGTATATATATATTATAAGTGGGAAAGTTTGGATCTTTGGATGTTTCTCCAGACGTTTGTCTTTGTGACTCAATCACGCAAGAACGGCTGGACCGATTTGGATGAAATTTAGCACGCATATAGCCAATAGTCTAGAAGGATCTACTAGCTGTATTTTTTTAAAAAGGGGGGAGGTCTCCGTTCCCTAGGAACAGTTATAATTTAATTATTGTATTTTTTCGTCTTAGTGACTGAATAACACCAGAACGGCTACACGGATTTTGATGAAATTTGGGACACAGACAATAGTCTACTAGCGAAATTTTTTTCGAACATGGAAAGGGGGGTGGGGTTCCCACGACCCTTCGAACAAGTACTTTTAAATAATTTTTGCACATTTTACACTAGTTCCGGAGCCGTGGGTCGCTAGCAATAGGATCTGTGGCCTGCGGACACCAACGTATAAGCTTTATAGCGCTCAGGAAAAGGGTAAGCCTCGCACATGTATATTGGCTAAGTCTACTCTTAATGTTTTTCTTCTACCCAATTATAGCGATGGGGATTTGACAGCGGTCAGCGTCGAGGTGCTAGGGAGGAGCTTTAAACTTGCCTCCTTCTACCTAGCGCACGATCAACAAGGCTCATTACCACCGGATAATCCACGAAACGACTTCATCCTACTCGGAGGCGACGCCAATGCTCATCACGCCCAGTGGGGCAGCAGAGATACAAATGACCGGGGTGAGTCTCTATTCAACTATCTGTTAGGCACTAATCTGAGTATATGTAATAGGGGAAATGATCCCACTTTTATTACGAGGAACCGCGAAGAGGTCCTTGACATAACACTGGTCACAGACTCTTTCAGTGACCTGATCGTTTCATGGAGAGTTCTAAAGGAGCAATCCTTTTCTGACTATAGATATATAAGTTTTTCTATATCGCAGGCGGACGCAAGTCCTAAGTACATACAAAATATTAGAAGAACTAACGGCCTTCAATAAAGCAATGCATGATGGACATCAATCCTCATGGGCTGCTTATAAACCGAAAATAAATATATATAAAAAAGCAATCCGGAATGGAAAGCGATCCTCCTGGAGGGATTTCTGCGGCAGGATTGAATCCACATCCGCGGCCTCCCGGTTAAGGAAGGTGCTATCGAAATCTCCAACTCAGCTAAGTTACGTCCAAAAGCCGGATGGGCACTGGACGGACTCCAGCGCTGAAACCATAAACTTGCTAATGGATACGGACTTCCCAGCAAGTACGGGCATGTCTTCAATTATTGTCAGCGGAGGGTCATCTAATGATCAGCTGATAAGCGAAATCACAAATGATAAAAGGATAGATTGGGCTTTACAGACCTTCAAGCCCTATAAATTGCCGGGGCCGGATGAAATTTTTCCGGCTCAGCTCCAGTATACTGCCGAACTTATAAGGCCCTGGATTAAAGGGATGCTTATAGGTTGTCTTAGGCTCAATTACGTACCAGTATTGTGGAGGGAAGTCAACGTGTTCTTTATCCCCAAGGCAGGGAAACCCTCCCACTCTAAACCAAATGATTATAGGCCTATAAGCTTATCTTCTTTTCTGCTTAAAGCGCTCAAAAGACTTCTAGAGGACCACATCAGGAGGATTGAGCCGTCGCTTCTTTCGCAAGCACAGCATGCCTATACTAAGGGCAGATCAACTGACACGGCCTTGCACTCACTGGTATCCGCTATCGAAAGGTCACTAGACCTCAAGGAATACACATTGGTGGCATTTCTAGATATAGCGGGTGCCTTCAAAAACGTTCTCCCGGAGGTCATCACCTCGGCGCTGACCGATCTGGAGGTGGACGCGTGCCTGGTGGAGTTTATATACAATCTGCTTACGCGTAGGCAGATTAAAACTGAGGTAGGTGGATGCGTGACCCGCAGACCGGTCAGAAGAGGCACTCCGCAGGAGGTGTTCTCTCTCCGCTACTTTGGGTGGTTACCGTCAACCAACTACTCCGCCTCATGGAATCAGAAGGTCACCAAGTGATCGCGTATGCAGATAAAATCTGCGTCACCATGCGGGGAAAATTTCCGCAAACTTTGCAACCTAATGGAAGAGGCACTATCCAAAAGTTCGCACTGGGCCACAGCCACAGGCTTGGAAGTCAACCCGGATAAAACCGAGCTTGTCCTATTCACGAGGAGGTATAACGTACCAAATCTAACACCGCCAAGAATTGGGGGTACGTTTTTAGCGTTTAGCCATCGAGTCAAGTATTTGGGAGTAATTCTGGATAGGAAGCTATTATGGAGTGACCATATAGTGGAGCGATGCAAGAAGGCAGCAGCAGCGCTGTTTACCTGCAAGAGGGAAATTGGCACCTCCTGGGGATTCTCCCCCAAGGTAACATACTGGATTTATACAGCCATTGTGCGCCCGATTCTTCTTTATGGTGCCTTGGTCTGGTGGCCTGCACTAGCTAAAACTACCTATCTTAAGACGCTTCAAAAGGTGCAACGGAGTTCGGAGCTCTGCATCACGGGGCTCTCGGCTCCACTCCATCTGAAGCACTCAACACAATGCTATACCATCCACCTCTTGACCTGGTGGCGAAGGAAATAGCGGTCATCGACGCTCTACGCATAAGGAAAACAGGTCTCTGGTCAAATGGATCTAGTGGACACGCAACAATCCTGGGCACGAGCGCCCCAGTCCCAATACCGGTGCGCACTGACTACTGCACGCCAAAAAACGTTCGTTAAAAATTATTGTATATATATACCATCGCGACAGGACTGGAATACCAGACAACATACGGTACCGGGTGCCATCAACATATTCACGGATGGTTCTAAGCTTGACGGGAAGGTGGGAGCAGGCCTCTTTTCGCCGGATCTGGGTCTAGAGGTCTCTTTTCGCCTACCAGATTACTGTAGTGTTTACCAAGCGGAAATGCTGGCGATACACAAGGCTGTGAACCATCTAGGGTCTATGCCTAAGGATGGTAAACGGGTGGTTATTTTCTCAGACAGCCAGGCCGCCTTAAAGGCCCTGGACTCATTCGTCGACAACGCAAAGTCGGTCACTGAATGCCGCAAATCTCTTAACGAGATGGCTCAGCACTTCAGTATCAGCCTTATATGGGTACCTGGGCACAGGGATATCGAAGGCAATTGCAGAGCAGACGAGCTGGCCAGAAGAGGCACCACCGACGATATCCTTCCGGGAAATGAGTCGGCAGGCATACCCATGGCCACTTTCAGGCTTCGTGTGAACACAAGCACTATAAGAATCGCAACTGGACTATGGTCAGCCATATCATCGTGTGAGACATCGAGGCAAACCTGGGCCTCATATGACAAGGGGCGCACAGAGGCGCTTCTGATTTTAAACAAATCAGCTCTATCGTCCCTGATAAGGGTTCTAACAGGGCATTGCCTAATAGGCACGCATGGTGCTAGAATGGGGGTAACGACCTTCGACTATTGTCGCAGCTGCAGATATACAGAAGAGGAAGAGAGCGTCCAGCACCTTCTCTGTCACTGTCCAGCGCTTAGTAGGCGTAGGATGGCTATCCTTGGTAAACCTTTTCTACATGACCTCGCTGAGGTTACTTGCTATGAAGTAAAGGCTCTGGCAAAATTTATAATTTCCACATGATGGTTTGACCCGCTTTAGGCAGGATAGGGGTCCTCCTTTGAGACCGTAGAGGGTGTTACAATGGGCATTGGTGGCCTAACCCTGCAAAAATCGCGAGTACTCCATGCATGTATGTATGGAGTACTCGCTATGGACCAAGCGAGTGCTCCAAAATTAACCACAATTCATACAAAACATATGGTCCAATTAACATTGCAATGTCCTAGGACCGGACCATATAATCCAGCTCCGCATTACATCAGAGTACTCCATGGAGTACCCACAGTCCAATAAACATCGTGTAGTGATTACAATCGTTAGAAACGAGCAATAATCGGCTTACAACATGTTCGTGTAGAAACATGAGTTGGTCCATCGCTGCATTACAGTGGAGTAGAATGGTAGGTACTCCAGTGGACCAACGATTTTTGCAGGGAAGTAGTGAGCTGTTACCATAGTGTTCAGCTCATCCCTTGCAACCTAACCTAACCTATACATTATAACTTTACGTATACGGGCCTTCACCAATATTACAGACTCAATGGGTCAAGTAAGTCGAGGGCTTACACAGTGAGCAGTGACACCCTCCGCCCCCTCTCCCCCTTATCTCCCCCTCTGGTGACATACAAATGGAGATCTAAACAATTTTGGAAAATCGATCAGTGGTCCTCCTTCTTCGCCCTCCATCCGCCCTCCAATTGTTTTTATTAGCACGCTTTTATTAGCTTTACCTGTATGTTTCTATGTAACTCTTCATTCGCTCCAATGCGCCTGCTGCCTTATCCTTCCGGGATAATTTCCGTATAGTTTTCGGGATCCCATCGGGGTTATTTTGGGACATTTTCGGGACTATTCCGGATAATTTCGGAACTATTTCGCGATCATTTGGGGACCCCTCCGGCATCATTTCTGGATGGGTTTCAGGATCCGTCCGGCATCCCGTCGGGGTATTTTCGGGATAAATTGCGTACCTTTGAGAGATAAATTCTTTACGGTTTCCGGGATCACTACGGGACTTTTTCGGGGTCATTTTTGGTACCTTCCGTGATCATTCCTGGATGGTTGTATTTCGGGATCATTAGGGGTATCTTCCGGCATCATTTCTGGATGGTTTACGGGATCCCGTCGGCGTCATTTCGAGACTATTAGGTGATCTTTTGAGGACCTTTCCGGCATCAATTCTTGATGGATGCCGGTTCCATCAGGGCAATTTCGCGACCATTTTGTGATCATTTGGGGACCCTTCCGAGGTCATTTCTGGTTCTGTCCGGGACGCCGTAGGAGTCATTTCGAGATCTTTTTGTTACTTTTTCTGGATAGTTATGGGACCCCTCCGGGATCATTTCTGGATCTGTGCGGGATCCCATCGGGGTCATTTCCGGACTACTTCGCGACTTATACGGGATCAATTGGCCTTTCGACATCATTCTGGATGGTTTTCGGTATCCGTCTGGGATCTCGTCAGGGTCATTTCGGGACTATCTGGGGATCATTTACAAAACTTTCGGGCATCATTTCCGGATAGTTTCCGGGATCCCTCGGGGATCCCTTCAGGGTCATTTCGGGACTATTTCGGAATCAATTTGGGGTACCCACCGGCATCATTTTTGGATGGTTTTCGGTAATCGTCCGGGATCCCGTCCGAGTGATTTCAGGACTTTCTCGGGATCCGTCCCTGATCCCGACGGGGTAATTCGGGATCATTTGGGGTACCTACCGGCATCATTTCTGGTTGGTTTTCGGGATCCGTCCGGGATCCCATCGGGGTCATTTCGGGATCATTTGGGGGTCCCTTCCGGCATCATTTCTGGAAGGTTTTCGGGATCCGTTCGGGATCTCATCGGGGTCATTTCAGGACTTTTTCGAGATCATTTGGGGTACCTTCCGACATCATTTCTAGATGGTTTTGGGTATCCGTCCGGGATCCCGTCGGAGTCATTTCAGGACTTTTTCGCTACTAATACGGGATAATTTGCGGACCCTTTCGGCATCATTTCTAAATGGTTTTCGGGATCCGTCCAGGAATCCGTCAGCGTCATTTCAGGACTATTAGGGGATCATTTGGGGACCTTTCCGGCCTCATTTCTGGATAGTTTTAGAGATCCGTTCGGGATCCCGACGGGGTCATTTCGGGATCATTTGGGGTACCTACCGGCATCATTTCTGGATGGTTTTCAGGATCCGTACAGGAACCCATCAGGGTAATTTCGGGACTTTTTCGGGATCATTTGGAGACCCTTTAGGGGTAATATCATGACTTTTTCAGTATTCGGGATCATTTGGGGACCGTTCCGGCATCAATTCTTGATGGTTTGCCGGATCCATCAGGGTAATTTCGGGATAATTTTGGGATCGTTTGGGGACCCTTCCGAGGTCATTTCTGGATCCGTCCAGGATGCCGTAGGAGTAATTTCGAGATTTTTTTGTTACTTTTTCGAGATATATTTCCGGACTATTTCGGGATCATTTGGGGTACGAACCGGGATCATTTAGGGTTGGTTTTCGGGATCCGTCCGGGATCCCGTCGGGATCATTTCGGGATCATTTGGGGTACCTACCGGCATCATTTCTGGATGGTTTTCAGGATCCGTACAGGGACCCATCAGGGTAATTTCGGGACTTTTTCGGGATCATTTGGAGACCCTTTAGGGGTAATTTTATGACTTTTTCAGTATTCGGGATCATTTGGGGACCGTTCCGGCATCAATTCTTGATGGTTTGCCGGATCCATCAGGGTAATTTCGGGACCATTTTGGGATCGTTTGGGGACTCTTCCGAGGTCATTTCTGGATCCGTCCGGGATGCCGTAGGAGTAATTTCAATTTTTTTTTTGTTACGTTTTCGAGATAGATTTCCGGACTATTTCGGGATCATTTTGGGACCTTTTCCGGAATCATTTCTTTATGGTTTTCGCGATACGTCGTGTATCCCCTCGGGGTCATTTCGGAACTTTTTCTGGACTATGTCGGGATAATTTAGGAACCCTTCCTGGATATTTTCTGGATGGTTTTCGAGATCCGTCCGGGAGCCCGTCAGGGTCATTTCGGAACTTTTTCGGGATCATTTTGGTACCCTTCAGGTATCATTTCTGTATGGTTCTCTGGATAAGTCTAGAATCGTGTCGTTGTCATTTCGGGTTTTTTTGGGTCTATTCCAGGAACTTTTGTAGACCCTTCGGGGGCATTTCTGGATGGTTTTATCCTATCAGGTTATCAGCTCATTTAGTTCTTTTTTTACTCAATTACAAATATAAAATGTATTACCCAGAAACAAAATTTTAAACAGATAACTTGATAAGCAGGCTAACGTGAATAGCCCATATAAAGGCTAGTTATTTACATATTTGAAAATGTTTGCTTAATTGGCTGCTCATTTTTATCTCTTAACTAGATTTTAGAAATGAATATAAATATGTAGTCTGATTTTCAGGAAAAGAAAAGCTGATTTGAGACACAAATGGGCAATTCATGGAGGTTCTATTTAATAACCGCAAGCAAAAAACAAACCTATCTTCCATTCTCTTGCCGTTCGCCACAGCCATTCTCCCTGTCAGATATTATTTGACAGGTAGGTATGGCAATGGAGGAATAGAAAGATTTTGCACTTGTATGAATTCACAATGAATTACATTGTCATCGGGTTCTGAACTATATTCCAAGTTTCAAGCTTGTAGCTTATCGGAAAGTTACTTAAATTTTAATTACAAAATTCGTCAAGCTAAATAAAATATTTTATAAAGGTAAACAGAGTTATGTAAATAACACTGTTTTTATAGTTCATTTTATATTTTTTAATAACAAAAATACGTTTTTTACTACCTTTATATTAAGTCCCTTTCATGTTTGCCCCCTCATTTCCATAGGAATTTTTGATCCACGGAAAAGTCTTTTTCGGTAACTTCCCGTTGAGCTAGACACTTGATACTTAGAACATAGTTCAGATCTGGGGGACATCACAAAGCAAGTGAAAAAAAAATCCGCTAGGTGGCGCACGGATCTAGATATACAGAAAATGAATTTTAAAATGGAAATTTCGCGATCTTTCAACTAACTTCTCGGTGATCCAGTGACTTGAAGCTTAGCACATAGTTTGCGAGTCGATGGCACTACAATTCGTGGAAAACAAAATGCCGCCAGGTGGCAGACGAATCGAGATAAACGAAAATCCCTGAAAAAACGCAGGGAATCTTGCGATCGATTTTTAAGTAACTTCCCGGTGACCTAGAGACTTGAAACTTGGCAGTTAGTTAGAGGCCTGGTGGCAATACAACTTATAGAAAACAAAGTTCCGCTATGTGGCGCGCTAGTCAAGATAGCTGCAAATCCTTTAAAAATGGGGGGATCTTGCGATCGATTTTCGAGTAACTTCCCGATGAGTTAGAGACATGAAACTTGGGCCGTAAGTCAGTACCCGGTGACAATGCAATACTTTATAAAAAAAAAAAATCCGCTAGGTGGCGCATGGATCGAGATATTGAGAAAACTAGTTTTAAATTGGGAACCTTGCAATCGATTTTTAACTAACTTCCTGGATATCTAGAGACTTGAAGCCTGACAGTGCAATGTTTGATCAAATTTGAGCTACGTAACGCACAATTCGAACTATTTAGAAGATTAGTCCATACCTTCATGGCTAGCCTCCAGAGTGTTGCAGGCGTTGTAGAATTCCACCTCGTTGAAGGCCCAACTCAATGCACGTCCTTGCATACTTTTAAGCGTACGCGACTTTCACCGCGATTCTTTTTTCATTTGCCGTGTATATCTTAATCAATGGCTCCACCAACTTTGAACACATCCATGCACGACGATAATTCAACACACTCCCATCTAATATGATTACATCCCCCAACGACGAAAAATCACTACGTTCATCGATGGTGTTGTATCCACCGGATCTACTAATTGTTAGCACTTTCACCACCAATGAAAATTCACCACATCAATTGTGTTGAACTTACTTCCTCAACAATTGTGATCATATTCACCAAAACGGATTGCGTTGCACTATCCCGCTTCGTCAATTATGAGAATAATCGCCAACAAGAATCATTCACCACATTCATCCTCTTTGTCCAACTCACACGCTCCACCAATATCAAGATCATCGAACATCTATAATAATTCACCGATTTATATGTAGCACACATACATCTTTCTACAGTCACCTAAGTCGAATATAGATATAGACGTAGGACGTCCGAGCAACACCAAAGAACGGGTAGCTATTTTGAACAAATAAATAAAGATAAGAATTTTCACTTAGGAATTACTTAAATTACTAATCAAAGTTGTAATTGCTTTTTTTGTAGGCAGTACTAAAAAATTTAAGATAAAAAGATGATAAAAAAATTTTAAGGACTACCTTTATATAAATGGACCAAAAAATAGAAGGCAATTTTTCCTTTAATACGGACATAGTCTTGTTGAATTTTAACTAAAAAACTTTAACAATAGCTCTTTTAAAAGAATTTCGGGATTTAAAACTATAAAGGTGGACCGCAATCTTTCAATTTAAGGCAAACCATGTACTTGGGAATAACTAATTGATTATGTAAAATTTAAACACGCTCTCAACCTTTATAATTTTAAATCCCAAAATTCTTTAAAAAGAGCTATTGTTAAAATTTTTTAGTCAAAATTCAACAAGACTATGTCTATATTAAAGGAAAAATTGCCTTCTATTTTTTGGTTCATTTATATAAAGATATTCCTTAAAATTTTTTATCAAGAAACTTACGAATGTCTGCTATTTATACTCCGGTCAATGTTAGAAGAAAACTTGCATTCAATTGATTATGCCGATCATTTGCTACTCTGAGCTAGTGTACAGTAAACTGAGCTCCCAGTCTGCTCATAAAATTGATGTAGCATTTAATCATGTTACACGTTATGTATTCGGCTTAGCTAGATTTGATCATATATCCAGCTGGAGAGCGCGTCTACTGAGCTGTGAAATCTTCGAATATCTGAAAGCTAGAAACAGCATTTTCCTTTGTCAACTTATCATGTATAAGGAGCCTAGTTACATATATGATAAGCTAATATTCCCCAGGTCTGCTCGAATCAACGACCTAATAGTACCAACTTATAACTATCTAACATCTGGACGGCTATTTTTTGTCAATGCTATTCGCCTATGGAACTCTATTCCAGTATCCATTCGTAGTAGTCTAAATAAAAGCAACTTTAAAAATGTTCTTTATGCTCACTTTAGTTGAAACCATTATACTTCTTGAGTTTTCGCCATCAATATGTATGAGTGTATACAATGTTTTGTTATTGAATTTAATTATTTGTTTATTTTAGATACTAGTAAATTAAGATACTTCTCTATGTTTAATATGATAATTTAACCTACATAGCCCTCTGTTATGACTTTTGTTCTTTTTTACATTGCGATTTATCTTTTTGTTGTACTATAAAAGATCCTAGATCTTATTGTACTAATACCATTTTTGCAATAAATGATGAAATGATGATGATGTATTTATTTTAACTTTTGTTTTGCCATTCGGTAAGGTTTCGTTAAAAAGTAAGCTGTATTTTCCACACTACTACAATCACGGCACGGCTATAGGTTCGCCAATAACACGACTTGCCAAAATGTTGGCCGATTAAAATTAATTTAAATTAGTTCTACTTTTTTTATTAAATTTTTGACGTCCTACGGGTGTATGAATCACCATTAAAATACACGTGTGCGATATTCAAGTTTATGTTGGGACGAGATATGTTTGAAAAGCCTTAGCCTTCAAAATCTATGATTTCGTCCTCAGAGGATGAATTATTATTTGTGCTACTCATAAATATTTTTTGTAATCATTAATTATACTCAGCTGAGCAGAGCTCACAGAGTATATTAATTTTGTTGGCCTAACGGTACCCCGTTACGGCATAAACTAATCGAGATAGATATAGACTTCTATATGTATATCAAAATGATCTGGGCGAAAAAAGAAACTAATTTAGCCATTTTCGTCCAACCGTCCGTCCGTTCGTGAACACGATAACTTTAGCAAATTTTGAGGTATCTTAATGAAGGTTGGTATGTAAGTTCCTGGGCACTCATCTCAGATCGCTATTTAAAATGAAGGAAATCGGACTATAACCAGTTTTTCGATGTCGAAAATTTCGAAAACCCGTAAAAGTGCGATAATTCATTACCAAAGACGGATAAAGCGGTGAAACTTGGTAGGTGGATTGACCTTATGACGCAGAATAGAAAATTAGTAAAATTTTGGGCAATGGGCGTGGCCCGCCCACTTTTAAATGAAGGTAACTTAAAACTTGCAAGCTGTAATTTGGAAGCTGAGTATGTAATGTTCGGTTACACCCGAATTTAGCCTTCCTTACTTGTTTTAAGAGATCGTTGTTTATTTCAAAATCATGACAGCATTTATTCACTCGTTTAAGACCACTTCTTATTATCAGAAGCGAATTCAACATAACCAAACTCAGTTTCTTTCTGTGTTTGCTTTTAATCAAACTCATGTTTGAAAACATTCTTGCAACTTTAGCATTACTTGGTGGCGGCACAAAATCGACAAGCTTTTGGAATTATACTGTTATACTGTTTAACATCGAACCAAAAACTTAATCTTGAAGTTACATTTTTCAATCTATTTTGCTTTTTTTTTATCTACCGGACATAGTCCTCACAGATATGTAACAACTTAGATAAAAATTTATGAAATAGAAAAATATATGGTAACAAAAAGTTGACAACTCTGGCTAAGCAAGTCGAAAGTTTCTTTGCTCGTCTATTCGAAAATTTAATTAATTGATTTAAAGTGTCAAACAATTGCTAAATATATGGTTATATCCTTTCTATTGATCGGAAGTTAATGGACGTATTTTGCTCTCTGGCGTATTTCTTGTAGAAATAGATAATTGCGAATCTAAAATTAAATTGCAGTGCAACCACAATAACTAGTGCATTTAAAATTGAATTGCATGCAACAACAACTAGTGCAAGAATAAGGAAATACACTTTGCGGCATTACTAACTAGTCTGACAATTGCCAGGCGGTCAACTGCGCCACCTGTGTGTGAAGACATCTGTCCATCAGTTTATATTAACGTGACCAGACGTTCATTATTGAATCTAAAAGTATCTTAAGTAAGACTTAATAAAATTCTTATATATTGCGATGTCTTTTGCTGCTCCCACCTCTGTGCACCCAAGCGTAAACTGAGCACTGTTTCTCCAACTGCTAAGGTGGTTAAGCTTGATGAAAGTATCACTCTTGAGAAGGTCTTTGCCAAGCTGACCGAACTTGAAGTGACAGTTCAACAGCATACTGAACAATTGCGGCCTTTAATTCAAAGTGTAGCGAATAGGTTGACAGCGTCTGCCAGCACAGAATATATAGGTTTGCGACATCCGCTCAATCCAGCTCCTGCCTTGGCTGGTGCCACTTTCCTAGATGGTCTGGTCTCCGCGACGGCAACCCCTCGACGGGTTTCATCGCGCCATGTTGCCAGGTCGCAAACCCAAATCATCCGGGTACCCCAATGCTTGCCCAAGGGCGCCCAGTCCCAAGGCCACAACAGCAATTGCGTCCTGGCCTTCCACAACCTAGGCGTAGTCACCCGTCACTTACCCCTAGAGTGGCGGCGTCACCCCTCATGCACTTCAGAATTCTGCAGTTCAACTGTAATGGACTAACTGGGAAGATTACGGAGATAGTCGATTTCATGAAGCGGCACAACATCCGCATTGCTGCAATTCAAGAGACTAAACTCACAGCAAGATCTGCATTGCAGACCTGCTCTGGTTATAATGTCCACAGGAAAGACCGCGAGAGCGGAAATGGAGGCGGCCTCGCGTTTATCATACATCACTCTGTGCAATATTATATATTTGATCCTGGCATCGACCGCAGGGACAATGTCTTAGAACGTCAAGGCCTATCTGTCCGGTTAGGCGATGCAAATCTAGAAATCATCAACATCTACATCCCTCCTGTCACCTGTTGCCCCAGTGGATACCGCCCTAATATCGAGGCCTTACTCACTGGCAACAATCGCATTATCTTAGGCGATTTCAATGCCCATCACGACCTATGGCATTCAAACTTGCGGGCGGACGGTAGGGGTGAGATGTTGGCGGATCAAATAGACGAAACGACGTTCTGCACAATAAACGGAGACGCCCCCACACGTATGGTAGGAAGCTGTCATAGCTCGCCAGATATCTCAATCGTGAGCGCAGAACTCGTAAACTGCGTCAACTGGCAGCCGATGGTAACATTGGCATCCGACCACCTGCCCATACTTATTTCGTTCGAGCGTACCGCCGACTTCATCGTCACCGAAAAACGCACTTTCATAAACTTCAAAGAAGGAAAGTGGGAAGAATATAAATCTGCAACATACAGCAGCTTTGCTGCCCTCCCTATCCCGACTGATGCCCGCCAAGGGGAGCGTGCCTTCCGTAAGGTCATTGAATCCGCCTCGGCACATTTCATTCCCGCCGGGAGAATTCCCGAAATCCGGCCCCACTTCCCGGCGGAGGCCGCGAGCTTAGCGAGGGAACGCGACCTTATAAGACAGCTTGATCCAGGCGACCCCCAAATAAGGGATATAAACCAACGCATCAGATTGCTTGTGGACGAACACAAGCGGGCGAAATGGGAAGAGCACCTAAGAGGCTGTAACCTCTCTACCGGTGTAGGTAAACTTTGGTCCACCGTAAAGTCCCTATCGAATCCGACTAAGCACAAAGACAAAGTTTCCATCGCCTTTGGCGATAAGGTGCTGTCGGATTCGAAAAAATGCGCGAGCGCTTTCTGCCGACAATATATAATGCATCCTACGGTCGACAAAGATAGACGGAGAGCCAATAGACACGCACATAAGCACAAACTCAGCGCGTCACCAATTACCATCACCGCTAGAGAAGTTGAGGACGCCATTGGTCGCGCTAAACCATCCAAAGCAGTGGGCCCAGACGGCATAGCCATGCCGATGCTTAAAAACCTAGGGAAAGAGGGTTTTCAAATATTTAGCGCATGTCTTCAACCTGTCTCTTTCCACCTTTGTCATACCCGAGAAATGGAAAATGGCCAAGGTGGTCCCTCTACTAAAGCCTGGGAAACCAGCTAACGTAGGTGAGTCATATCGTCCGATATCTCTCCTATCGCCAGTGGCAAAGACGTTTGAAGCCATTTTGCTCCCTTATTTCCAAGCACATTTGCAGCTAGCCCCTCATCAGCATGGCTTCAGAAAACTCCATAGCACTACCTCCGCGCTAAATGTCATTAGCACCCAGATAAATTGCGGTTTGAATCAATATCCCCACCATAGAACAGTACTCGTAGCGTTAGACCTATCAAAAGCTTTTGATACGGTCAACCATGGCTGGTTACTGCAAGACCTGGAAGGGTCTACCCTTCCCCCATGTCTTAAAAGGTGGACCGCAAATTATCTGGGGGGTCGGCAGGCATCGGTGCAATTCAGAAACGAAACATCAAAACATAGGAGAATTAAACAAGGGGTGCCACAGGGTGGTGTCCTATCCCCGCTTTTGTTTAATTTCTACATATCTAAGCTACCTTCACCACCGGAAGGAGTCACAATCGTTTCCTACGCCGATGACTGCACAATAATGGCCACAGGCCCAGGCCCAGAGATCGATGAGCTATGCAATAAAATAAACGGCTATCTCCCTGATCTCTCCAGTTTTTTCGCCTCGCGAAACCTGACATTGTCACCGACTAAATCTTCCGCGACCTTATTTACAACATGGACGCCCCAAATGTCGACCATATTAAACATCCACGTCGATGGCACTACGCTACCGACTGTCCTACACCCCAAAATCTTAGGTGTGACGTTTGACCAGGATCTACATTTTGGTGCGCACGCAACCGCAATTGTTCCAAAAATTCAGAGCCCTAATAAAATCGTCAAATCCCTTGCTGGCAGTACCTGGGGAAAAGATAAAGAAACGCTCTTGACCACATACAAAGCAATTAGCCAGCCGATGCTACGCGTCACCCATATGGTCGCCAAGCCTAAAAACCACCCACTGGAAGAAACTACAGGCCTGCCAAAATACTGCTCTCAGAATCGCCACGGGCTGTCTTCTTATGTCCCCAGAACACCATCTGCATAATGAGGCGAGAATACTCCCCATCAGGGAGAGAAATGAGATGCTGACCAAACAGTTTCTGTTGAATACCCAGAAACCTGGGCATCCCAACATACATCTGATTGACGAAGCAGTACCGCCTAGGGGCCTAAGGAGTCATCTCCGTAAGCATTTTGAGGAAATACGGCACCTGAGAACCCAGCCGTATGAAGCGAAAAAACACAAGCAGGTCCTTGGTGAACTCCATAGACAGGCGTCGGACCTTTATGTCGGGAATTGCCCGGTGAATCCAGTACTTGAAGAAAATTATCGCAGAAGAGGAACGCATACTCCCCAGGGAAACGCGTGTCACTCTTGCTCAACTTCGTTCTGGATACTGTAACAGGCTAAACTCTTACCTATCCAGAAGCAACCCCGACATACAAAATGTATGCCCCGCTTGCAATGTGTCCCCACATGACACCAACCATCTCTTTAATTGTAATGTGGAACCAACGCCTCTAACACCCCTTTCCTTATGGTCCACCTCTGTTGAAACGGCAAGTTTCCTTGGACTCCCGTTAGAGGATATTGATGACAATTTGTGATCGGTCGCGGCTATTAGGTGGGGCGAGCATTGCTACAACAACAACAACAACAGGGTGGCCGATTACACAGCGATTCCGCCAATCGAATCGCAGGTAACTGTTACAGCTCGCCAGACATTTCCATCGTCAGCGCAGGGCTCATAAACTGCGCCGAATGGCAGCATATGTTTACTCAAGCATCTAACCACCAAAACAATCAAGCCATCAAAAGGGCCATGCACTCTAACTCAATAGGCCCAGACAGAATAGCCATGCTAATGCTATAACAACTTGACGCTGAGGATATAAACTACTTAACACAAACAACCTGCCGTTGAAATCCTTTTTCATGCCCGAATAATAGAAAATTGTAAGGATAATTCCACTACTTAAGCCTCTAAACAACCTAACGAAGGTTATTCATGTCGACCGGCTAAAGAGCTCAACATTCAAAAGCATAACGAAATGCTGAACAGAGATTTTTTGCTTAGTTGTCACTAACCGGGATACCCTACTAAACAATTGCTTGATCTTGCACCGCCTCCAAGAGGATTAATGGACCATCTCCATAAGCACTATGATGAGATCCGGCACCTTTCAACACAGCCGTTTAATCCAGACGAGTATAAGAAACCCCTAAGCAAAATCCACACATAATCGGTAAACGCCTTTGTAAAGACGCGCCCGCACACTACCACCTCAGACACGAGTCACCTTGGCTTAACTTCGTTCTGGATACTGTACAGGTTAAACTCTTACCCCGACACAGGTAAGGTATGTCCTACATGCGATGTGTCACCACATGACATCCATCATCTTTTCAATTGTAATGTTGAACCTGAGCCTCTAACACCAACATTCCCATGGCCCACCCCCGTTGAAACTCCAAGTTTCCTTTGACTCCCGTTAAAGGACTTTTTTTATTTAATTCAATTCAGTCTATAGTGTCACAAACCTTACAGACTAGATAACAATTTTAAAGTTCAAATAATTTAATTTAATGAACAAATAGATTGATCATCTCAATAAAACGTACAAGTAACAATAAATTTACAGACTACGTAGATACAGACAAGTATAATAAAGCTTAGCTAACTATGAAAATATTTCGGTTAAAAATGATTAGAAAATTGGTTTTGGCAAAGAGAAATCGCTGGCTGAAAAACTTGAGATAGTATTAAATTCCGTCATAGCCCTAAACATAGGTGCATTAGAGGCAAAGAGTGTCCGAGCAAAATCCATATAAAAAATATCTCTACTCCGAAGAAGTCTGTTGTTTGATGACAATTTGTGAGTTGCTGCACCCATTGAATGGGGCGAATCACTGTTAGTTCAACAACATATGCAGTATGCTGGTGGCGCTTAGCCTTGTTTACAAAATTTGACATGATATGAAATAAGACTTGTCTGCTTCTTGGGAGATTTTATAAATTATTAGACGATCTACCTATAATTAGGTCTAGTAGCACCTTTTCAGCGCTTTTGCAAATCCTCGTATAGCTTCGGTTCCAATAAAAACGCATGCCAGCCCTTGGGATTTGTCTACTTGAAATTGAGCAATGCTTTTGAAACGAATTTCTCTTTGGTCAAATATTCAAACCCATAGACCATACAAGTGCATAGATATGTATGCATAAGTCCATAAATGTATATATGCCCATATCTGCCTAATATCTGTGTACTTGCTTTTTTTTTCCAAAGTTTTTTATATGAACATGTTCGCTAGTGCGAATTATTAGTATATCAGTTTTTTTATGAATCAGCTATAACAATGACGCCAACGCAACACAACTGTGTTTAAACAAATGGTGTTTTCGAATTTTGATGCATACATAAGAAACATATATCCAATGCAAAAATTGTATTGGAATGATCATTATTTTACATTCTTATAATAAACGACTTACCTTTTCTAATTTCTGGAAATATTGACGCAGGAACTCTATTGGATTTTCCGGACGACTTACACATAGTTGAACGATGCAATCTTTGAGTACACGTTCTATACCATGTGCTTGGATATAATTTTCACATTCACGTAAACTTTGTTGTTCCTCCAATATATTGGCCATGATTGAGGACAAACACCGTTCCAAACAGATGACAATAATAAGCTTGAAATATGTATGTATGCAGATACGTAGGTGCAGAAGTGTTACAAATGAGGATTGGGTGGTTGCTGATGGGCGCTGGCACTAACTACAACAGCAACAAAACTCTTACTATTCACGAACGATATGTTGAAATTCGTTTAATGATGGTAATTTTATATGCGTTGCAGCCGTATGGAATAAAAATTGATATTTTTCATGTCTTATTGGTGCAGCGTGTTTAATTTCACGATTTTTGTTGGTTTTTGTAAATAACAATAAACTACAATGTTTAAAATGCAGCTTCGTGTGTATTGTTCTTTCTCGGATTTTCTTTGTTCGCTATTCATTCGGTTTCTTTGCAAACTATTGCTTGTACACCGAATTCTTGGGTGTTTTTTTTTTCAGGCTTTATGCACCATGCAGCCAATTTTTATTAGGTGTAATTATTTGTGCTTGTATTCAGTGTTATTTAAATATAAAACTTCCTTTAAACAACTTGAAATTGTTAATCCTTATGGAAATTGCAAATTAACAGCAAAAGTTTAGTTAAAAATATGTTTTCAGATCTGCTCAGAAATGTCAAACCGATTGTTGCCATATGCAAATTTTGCCTTAGTCAGTGTTCAGAGTTTTCGATTCACAAGTACTCACCTCGTATTGAACCATACCATAATGAACCATTCCATCTCCATGATGGAATTATAGAAGGTAGCGGATGTAAGCAGTTTCTCGCTATAACGCCGCCATCTTGAACGCCTTTAGAAATAAGAATGTTGTTGCTTTACAAAACTCCTATTTTATTCAATGGAAAAAGTGTACTAAAACAACACACATCAAATTTTGTTTAAAAAATAGCAACGGCATCACTTTTTTCTCCAGATTTGTTTTGCTCTGACTTTTCTATTATAAAATTCAGAAAAAGATTTTATTTATTTGCAGAACTAAAGAAATGTGTATGTTTCGTCTTTGAATTAAGGTCAGTTGTATTGCGGATATTAAGAAACAGATTTCTAATTGATATTTATTCATTAACAAATGCCGTCAGAAATGAAATCTAAAAATAGGACTAAGTAAAATAAAATTCCCCTACAGGGGGTCAGTTCAAATTCAATGAAGTGGTGAAGTGAAAACATTTTTTTCCACTTCACTTGATATGCGATTCAGTTTGAAAAAAATAGTGATATTTACCGTCAATTTTTTTTCATTTAATGAATATTTTTTCACCGTTGAATTTGCCCGTGAAAAATCTATATATATATATAAAAGAAAGTGGTGTTAGTTACACTATAGCTCAAGAATGGATGAACCGATTTGGCTGAAAATTCGTGCGAGAGGTAGCTTAGAACCAGGAGACGCACATAGGATACTTTTTATCCCGTCTGAATGGTTTTCAGGATTCGTCCGGGATCCCGTCGTGGTTATTTTGGGACTTTTCGGGAATATATTCCGATCCCGTCGAGGTTATTTCGAGACATTCTCGGTATGCTTCAGGCATCATTTCTTGATAGTTTTCGGGATCCATATGGGATCACGGCGTGGCTTTTTCTGGATAATTTCGATCATTTGGGGATCCTATCATGTTATCAGCTCATTTAGTTATTTTTTTACTCTATTACAAAAATGACGACTGCTTCGACTGTTTAATTCGAATGTTAAACCAGTACTGTTTTATGCTTGCGAGACGTGGAAAAGCTCAACTTCAATTCAGAAACGTCTACAAGTTTTTATTAATAATTTTATTAATAAATGTCTGCGCCGAATCCTGAAAATTCGATGGCTGGAAATAATTTCAAATGACGACTTATGGTCTAGAACAAATCAACCTAAGGCTACCACAGAAATAACCAAGCGTAAATGGTCGTGGATTGGTCACACTCTCAGAAGACCTCCAGTAAATATAGCCAGACAAGCATTGCGATGGAATCCACAAGGAAGCCGACGACCTGGTGCACCTGCGAAAACTTGGCGCAGAACTGTGGATAAAGTTCTCGAAGACGCAGGATATACGTGGAATGACATCACAAGAACTGCACCTAACAGAATAAGATTTAAGTCGGTGGTC